>NC_083095.1:147307903-147437067 GCF_949774975.1 Lagenorhynchus albirostris | reverse complement strand
AAGAGGATGATTACAAAGCAAGACTCAGGAGTTGCAGAGTACGGATGTGATGGGTGTTGAGAATTGCTATTAAACTATGTCAAATTCACACCTCTCTAAAATATTTTCAAGGCAAAATTTTCTGGGAACCCTCCTTTAAAGCTGTGATTTCCCCCATGGTCAAAATATTTCGATTTTTGATTTTCAGAACATTCACCCTTGGTGCCCTCATTTTCTAATTATTTTTTTCTTGTTTGGAGAAAGACAGTGGATGAACATTATACAATTGAATTTTGTGTATATCAGCTAAATCAACATTTTCCAAAGTGCTTTTTGTGTAACATAATCCCCAAAAATATTAGTACATTTTAGGAAACTAAAGAGACTCTGGGTCAAAAAAGTGAGAAATCCTGATTTAAACTTTGTCAAAGAGTTGTATTAAATGTAGAACTTCCCAGAACTTTAATGTGCAAAGTAGCTTGTAGTTTCTCAGTGGAGGATGTACTTATGCTGTTTCTCTATTTTTTTTTTTTTTTTAACCACAAATCTCTTTTTCTGAGACCATCTTTACTGGCCTAATTCTTCAAGGAATTTACTTTAGGAAATGTGTTGCTAGGTGCAGTGATGCATATTTTAGACTACTTGACAAAGAAAAATGCTACTTTTTAAGATTGCTAATGTCAAGAGCAAGTGACATTGGAGTTTAAATTACCTTAACTGGCCTATTATTCTATCTAAACCAAACTGAAAGTGAAGGGACAAAAAAAGTCCCCCAAAGTGTTATCACTTGAAATGGAAAAGAATAAAAAAAAAAGACTTTAAAACATGTTAAGTAAACTCTTCAGCAGACACCCACATATAACTTCATAAATCATTTAAAATGTGACAAGGAAAAGAAAACCTGATCAAATGACTGTCCAAATAATTATAGTTTATTCTGCAACTTTTTCTCATTGAAATCACATTGTCATTTGAGTAGTCATCTTGACACAACTAATTATTGCTATCCAAGGAAGAGAAAAAAGCCTCAAAACGTAGTTTAACCAATTCTCACTATCGTAAGTAATCATGGGAAAAAGAAAGCGGGCAGAATGGAAATTTAAAGATTTCCCTCCCTAACCTTCCGGCTCTGACTCCCTACACAGGCTTCCCTGCAGCCTGCACCCCTAGTGTCTCTCTTATCTCTTCCCTCTAACCTCTCCTGCCCTCCTTCATCTGTCTCTTTGGCCTACAGTTTTAGCCCTTCTGTCTTATCAAAGAGAACCTACAAGGTTGAAATTCACTGAGAAAGGCAACTTGAGCTGCGCAAAGGCAGGCTCACAGGTCATAGGGGTCCTGCCTGGCCCTACCATCCAAGGCTTGGATCTTGCCCGGCACTACATTTTCCCTGGCTGCATTTCTTCCTCCATGAAATGCTGCTGTTGGACCACATGGCATCTAGAGTCCCTTAGAGCACTAGGCCCACGTGGCTGCCCCACCCCGCTTTTTTTTGGTTTTTATTCCCAGTCTCCTACAGGAAGCAAAGCAATCTACAACCGTGAGGCAACCTCAGAGTTCTCAACAATTGGCTAACTATGGTTAGCCTTGTCTTTAAAGAGAAATGTCACTTAAAGAGAAGAGTCAAATTCACCTGTGAGGAGTGAGATGGCTTCTTGAATGTGTGTTCTGGAATTCTGATCATTGCCTGGAAGCCAATACGAACTTCTATTCTGGGGCTCTTTCATGGACAGCTCCAAATCAAGTTTCTTGTATTCATCCTTCTTCTGACTGTAAGTGAGGAATTAAATATCCACCTGAGTTCCTTGGCATCAAGGGTAGTGAAAGAATTGTCCTTTTCACCATTTTCTTCCCAGGAAGAAGAAATTTCACACTGTGCATGTACACATCAGGAGCAGGTATTAAATCATTCCTGACTTGCTTTTCTCCATGACTATTTATTTTATTTTATTTATTTATTAAACATTTTTTAATTGAAGTATAGTGGATTTACAATGTTGTGTTAATTTCTGCTATACAGCAAAGTGATTCAGTTACACATATATATACATTCTTTTTCATATTCTCTTCCTTTATGGTTTTATCACAGGATATTAAATATATTTCCCTTCCACGGTTATTTCTTAAACACACCCTCTGTTTACACGTAAGCCCAAATAGAGGAAAATGAAAACATCTCATTGAAAGTAAAATTGCCTAAATATTTTGACACAAGCCCAATTTGCTTTTTGCTTTTGCCTGAATTCAGGATTGCTTCCCCATCCTGGCTGGTTATAAGATTCTTCCAGGGAACATGTTTCAGAGGATGAGAATGAGGCCAGTGGCTGCTGATGTTAAAAGGACATGGCATCTGCACAAGGCCTGAGAGGGGGGCTGGTTGCACAAATTAAAGTCAAACACATCACAGCCCGATTAGCAGACATGGACTTGAGTGTGCTGTCTAGGAAGGGTGTTTTTTTTTTTTTTTTTTCCCTCCAAGTAACAAGGAGGCAATTAAAAAAAGAAAAGACAACTCCATTTGTTTCCTATCGTCATTTCTTCTCACTTTCCCTAGTCCTGGTTTCTCACTCTATTTATCTGGGAACACAAATTACGATTGCACCCAAGGAAAAAAATAATATATGTAGGTAGCTATTTAGTTTCTCTCTAACCTGTTCTGGTCAATGGGAATTTTTCCCTAGAAGAGCTTGGAAATATAAAGCCATTAAGTTAAAGAAAAAAATATATATATATTGTGTTGGAACAAAATTAGTTCTTTTACAGGCAAAATTCAGAAAAATAACATGTTAATATGTTGGGTTTTTTTAAAAACAAATTTAGAATCTGATGGAACCACCTTTTCATATATTAAAGGATCCCTCTCAATGGGTGAGTTCACCCATGAAGAACTTTAATTACTTGATATTTTAAGAGGATTCTTTATTCTGTTAAGAGAAAGAAGGAAAGCAGCTGTGAGGGAGAGACATTTGTGTGGGAGAAGTCTAAAGCTGCACGTGGGAGGTGGAAAGTTTAAAATACAGCGTCTTTACTGAACAAAAATTTCATTCCCACAGTAGGGAGCTGTTTTAAAAATGTTTTATGACCTGTTACCAGGGCACAGGGGACAATTCCATGAGGCAGCAGGGTTGTGAGTTGAGCTTGCAAAAACCAGGAACCCTTAGCTTAAACCAAGCCAAAGGACAAACTCAATAAAAAATTTGTTTGCTGTTTTATTTTTTTTTTCCCACATTAATTTGTCTCAGGGAACATGGAGTGCAGGGCTCACAGGCCTAGTAGGAGGAGTAGTTACAACAGACACTCAGAGGAACTGAAGTGGCTTCCTGCTCTCCTTCCGGCCCGAAACTTCCTTTGTTCTTCTAATCTCAAAACAGCTGTTTCCTCTGGAATCACAGCCCCCAGCTGGCAGAGTCCTTACCTCCTGGATCCTGCCGCACATGATGTACATCAAATCTGAATGTTGATACGAAATGTTCTTTTTCCCGTCCTCCTCCCCAGGCCCCTCCCTCCAGTCCTGTATTCACTTTACCCTTCGTGGGAGGTGCACTTAGAAACAAAGTGACGGAAGCATTCAGATTCTGTATGATCTGAAGGTCTGTAGATTTAGACCTTCCAAATGGCAAAGTAAATCCGTGAAAATACTTAGAATGGCAGATAAATAGTTTGGAGACATGTCCAGAAACCTCCTTTGGGAGACAGAAATTGATGGTTGCATCCCTTTTACAGCTTCCTTTGAGAAATCAGTACATTTTAACAAACATTAGTGTCTTAGCTACTCTTTGGCAGAAACTGAGCTATAATTAGACTCAATGTAGGAGAAGAAATGAACAGTAAGTGGTCATTCTCTCTTAAGAAATTTACAATTTTATTGATTGATACCGTCATTGAGACCTTGGAGGTAAAAAATAAGAAAAAAGCTTCGTCCTACTCATGGAACAATTTAGTAATAAGTTTGAAAGAAAAGACATATATAAAAAAGGTAGAGAAAAACACAAAACATTTTTGAATCATTGCCAAATAATGGAGCGTTTATCCTATGCCTTTATGTGTTGATGGAATGAGGGGTAATGGGTCTGAAGTATCTTGTGCTAGGTAATGGAAGGTGGGGGGATGAGTCAGGGAAAGCCCATGGATGGAAGTGTTCTGTCTGAGTGAGCCAGGAAGGAAGTCGTTAATAAAAACCTAGAAGGGGAAATGTAAGCTTTGGATTTGGAATAGACCTTAGAATTCATATGGGCTGCCGCCTCCTTAACCTCAGGCATCTTGAATTCTGGAGAAGGACGTGCCTCGCTCCAGGTCACAGAGGGCCCAAGAGCAAGCCAAGCTGCCAGCAAGGCTGGTACCTCTGTCCTCCACGGCACCACCCTGCCTCTGGCTTTTGCCTCTCTGAAGTCTGTGCGGGTGATTCTCATGTGCTACAACAATGAGAGGCTTGCCCCTCTGAGTCAAGAGAGAAGATGGGTTCAGCTTTGCCACTCATTAGCCATATGATCTTAGGCAAGTCATTCTAAACCCCAAAAGCCTCAGATTTACCACAGATGAACTGAAAAGAAATTGCACCTTACTCCTTGGGCTCTGGTGAGGATTCATCAAGGACTTAACCTAATAGCAGCACACTACAATACATGTATGCTTTTATTATAATAATAAAACAGATTGCTATTATTAAGGAGCAGGGTGTATTAAGTTGGTAGGAAACTGACTGACTGATCCAGAGTCCATATTTTCTCTGAAAAAATGCAAAGAAATTAAGCTGGGCAGATAGAGGCATCAAAGAGATGCTGAAGAGTTATTGAAAACAGATAGTGCTGCACGTGAACAAGAGAATCTTTGTATCTCGTTTTATTTTATAAAATGGCCTCTCCAAGTGTGAATTATCTTGTCAATTCTTAAACAAAAATTAATACCTAGTGAATAATTGATGCTTAAATGCATTTACTACAATTTATTGAGTTATCGTGTCACCATAGAGTATGGTCATTAAAAGCATGAATGGTTCAGCCAGGCTGCCTGGCATTGGAAGCCAGTTCTGCCACTTAGGAGCTGTGAGACCTTGGACAAGTCACTTAACCTCTCTTGGCCTCAATTTCCTTATCTGCAAAATGGAGATAAGGTTGTAGAGAGAATTGTTTAAGTTAATATAAACAAAAGTCTTCAAACAATGCCTGAAACATGGTGTCAGAGAGTATTATTAATACTAATTCTTTGATTATATAAATAATAAAACAATAGTAAATAATAAAATAATAAACAAATACAAGAATAACCATAAAAGTAAGAAAATCTAAATAATAAAAATGACAACTAATAATTACTAAATAAATATACAGTAAGTAGATAAACACTAAATAAATATGATGTTCTGGACTACTCTTTTTATTATTAATACCAGGGAATAATCTAAATAATTTGTCTGCTAATATCTAGATTTTACTATGTACCAGGTGGCAGTAATCATGGTGAGAGGATCAGTGCTTGGGGGGAAATAATCAGCCTTATAGAGGTTGAAATTGAAATTCTAAGCCTGTAAGTACTTCACATTTTATAGGGCCTGTAACTACTTTTGTGTTTGATTTATGTCAGTTATGTCATACCTATGCTATGCATTGTGGCTGGGAAGGGGATTTCATTTAAACTCTCTGGAAGCCAAATGCAGTGGGGCTGCCTCTTTGGGCTTTGCCAAAGCGTTGGTGAAACATCCACCTAAGTCTGTGGTCCTCAAAGTGGCATCCCCGGATCAGCAATAGCAACATCAGCTGGGAGTTTATGAGAAAAGTCAAGTTCTTGGGCACCCGCCAACCCCACGTGCTGTATGGAAAACTCTGGGATGGGGGCCAGAGCTCTGGGCTTTAACAAACCCTTCTAAGTATTCTGATGCTTGCTCGGTCTGAGGACCACTGTGGTAAATCAAAATAAGTATTGGAGTTGGCATAAATCAAGCATTAAACATAGTAATTACAGTTGCTGCTGGACACAGCTGGGGGAGCATGCACACAGCCCCCTCCCAAACACTCTGTTCTCAGTCTGTACCTCCCTCTTCCTTTTAGATGTGTTAATATTACTAAGCAGGCCCTGGTGAAGTGACTTTCCGCTGAGTCTCAAAGTCATTTCTGTCACCTCCTGTTAGGTATTGATTTAATTAGTTTAACCCTTAGAAAGCAACCAACCATATTTTCAACTTCTTAAACTGCATCCCATGTCTGTAATTTACCTGCCAGATGACTGCCTGTGATTATAATACTCATTTTAAGAAGACCACACTCTTACAGGTGTTTGGGAATGATTAGTTTAGTCCCTGGAGTGCACTAAATGGGGAGGGTGTGTTTCACTAAGATACAGATGCTGTGATCTTGCTGTTTAAAGAGTGTCCACTACCAGATGTCCTGGAAAAGACGGTGAACAGATAACTAGAGGAATAGGCACAAGAAGCAAACCTGGACAAAGTTTTCAAAGTGGGACAGGAATTCTGGAGCAGAAATAAAATTTAAGGGCCAACGGACATCTGAGGCTATGACAGTGACAATTTATTCTGTACAAATGTTCCTTACTACTTTGGTCCATGTAAGTCAAGGGTAGGTGTAGACAGATATATCCATCCATCCATCCACCAATCCCTTCATCCAACAAACATCTGTTGAGCATCCACTATATGCCAGATGCTGGTATAACAGTGGACAAATAGAAAAATATCTGCCCTTATGAAGGTTTCTTCCTGTAGGTGACAGAGATTTTTTCAATGTGAAATAATATGAATTTAACTGGGAAAGATCCTCTGCTTAATGATGAAAAAAACTTGCAAAAAGAAGGAAGAGAAAATGGTCAGTGGCAAAAAGAAGACAATAGTGATTCAGAGAGCAAGAAGGTTAGTCCTCTTTCTCTTCATGAAAACTCTGGGAGTTGAACATAGGGTGAGGGTCTCAGTGTGTCCAGCCAGGCTAGCAGTGCCCAGTGACTACTGAATGTAGGGAGGTGGCCATTTCCCACCATCTTAACCCTGGAGGGTGGGGTGACAGACACACCCAAGACAGAAAATATAGCAGCAATGGAGAAGCAAGACTACACAGCTTCATACATCATCCCCTGAACTGGTGAGAACTAAATTGACTAGAATGATGCTAAAAGTGCCTGCTTTCCTGTCCATAGTTTAGATACCCCCAGAGCGTTGGGAGGGGGTAATATGGCAGCAAGAGCTGAAGCAGCAACGGTGGTCATATTCTAGGACAACCTTGGATATGAGTGCACTCACAGAGGTATCATATACCCAACTCACTCGACTAGGGGTAATTATTGGAAACACTTAGTGGTACAAAGTATTTCAGGATCACAGAAGACAAACAACTGGCTGGAAAATCTAAGAAGCCTTCCAAGAAGAGGTGACATTGGGCTGGAAGGGCCTTGAAGGAAGTCTAAAATTTTGGCAGGTAGAACAGGTGGAATTGATGTGCTACATTTTCTAAAAAACTCCTGAACTGAACATGCTTCTTTTGGTTTTTGTCCTTCCTTTACATGGACACGCCACTACTGAGGATGGCATAGCCAAATGGATCAGAAGCCCCGTCACATTCCATTTCTATTTGTTTTTATGACTCTGGTCTTTAGTCTCAGCATCCCATCTCAGGAGGCAGCACAGTGTGGCCTGCGTATATAATGCCCTCTCTGCCTGGATGGCAGTGTTGCTGTGGTGAGCATGGGAAGCTGCATCCTGGCTAGGAGAAAACTCACTGTTAATCAATGCTGTCTGCCAGGGACCGAGGGAATATCTGCATGAAGGAAAGGACCCTTGTGTGGGTCTCACAGCTATGTCCTTCTTAGCACAAGGCCCGGCCCACGGTAGGAGTGGTACAGAGTCTGCTGAATGTTGGATGGCTTGTGACATATGTGACAGGTATGTGTCAAACCTGGAGTTGTCAATGGAGCTTGGGTTTAAAGTCATGCCTTCCTAGGTTTGAAGCTCAGCCCTTCCATTTAGTGGCTGTGAAATGTACAAATGGTACTTACTCTTTCAGTGCTGCCATTTCTTTGTCTGTAAAAGGATAATGTGCAACTCACAGGTATTATCGGAGAAGAGCTGTGTGTTGGAGGAAGTGGGTTTCAATGCAAACAACAAAAGGACAGTTTCTGATAATATACCAACACTTTAGTTTTGAAGAGGCTGATAGGATTAATTTAAAAACCTATGGTTAGAGTAAATTCAGTAAAGATTCTGCCATTAATCATGTGAGTTGTTTCAAAAGGAGTTTTTGGTTTTTCTTTTTCCCTAGTAGGTACACAGAGAGGGAATAATGTATACTTTGCCTAGAGAGTTAAGTTAGCAACAATAAGCTCCATGCTATCTCTACAAGTTTCCCTCTGAAATTTTTAATAGTCTATATAATGAAGGAAAAAAACAAAGTTGACAGACTTGATACATCTTTTATTTTTTATGTAATGTAGATTTTTAAAATAAACTGGTGTATAGTTTTCTATTTTGCCACACTGGCAGTAATAGAAAGGGAACATAATTGTAACATTTGTGCAATTATAAATGAATAAAAATACCTGTATTTCTTCCTTTATACTTTTTCTCATGGTTGCCACCATGTATTCAGGGTCGCGTTAAGATAATGTTTCTTCTGGAGGCAGCAGCAGGCCAGCCTCACCGTGGCCAGCATAATCATGGCAATTCAGTGCTGCCCATTCTTTCTTACTCTTGTTCTGTCTTTCTCAATTTTTTTCCCCACAGTTTTCAAGATGCTCAAATTCATCACTTAGAAGAAAACAGAGATTATTACATGTGATTCTGTAACTTGCCCTATGGGAAAAGCAGGCCACTTTGAAGTTGTTTTTATTTTTATATTCAAACTTCACCACATTTATGTCAGTGGTTGTCTCAAATTAAGTTTAGAGAGAGAGGCATTTTGCAAATTTGTCATTTATAGATTGTAGTAAATTGACCGGATTTAGCCACGTTGTTTACAGAAATGATATAATGCATATTTATTCTCAACTATTACATAGTAAATATATAGCAATTACGAGAAGTGTGCAGACAGGCAAGAAATCCCATAAGTGATGTATCTGTTTTATCTAGCAACTCAAATGCTTTCTAATTCACTTACTTATTTAACAAAAATTTACTGAGCACCTATTCTATCACAACATGGTGCTAGACATTGAGACCGTAAAGACCCATAAGCCTGGAGGGGTAGTGAAAAGCCCAAACAAATCTATACAACCCACATGAAGGGACTTGTGCTCTAATGAAGGACCCACAGAAGGTGGGAGTAGAGGAGAGAACAGAAACTCCGCTTGGAGAATTCTAGACGATGCCACAGAAAAGGCAGCACTCCCAGGAGACAAGAGATGAGTAGGAATGTTCAGGAAGGTTGGGGAAGAACCTTGTAAAGAGATGGGATATACAAAGCCCACCCATTCTCAGGGAAAGTGGAGCAGTCCAAGAGTTGGGAATGGAGGGAGCGGTGAGAAGCAGGGACAGATTGCAAATGTCACGCCGACATTCCTTTGGAGCCTGATTGCTGGGAAAGTTTTTAAGCCCATGAGAGACTGGTTGCATAAGTGTTTTAGAAAATTTGCTATGAAAGCTCTGTGCAAAGAGGACAAGAAGGTTGGAGGATGAGGCTGAAGGAGGAACAAACTGTCCCCCAGTGTATGCAGGAGTCCAGAAAAGCATGATGAAGCTGCTGGAAAGCAGTGACAGTGAGAATGGTGAGGAGAGGAAGGATTAGAGAATTATTTCAAAGGTTCAATTAACTACTGAGATCCTTTCCCCCCACTGAGTCCATGTCATGGTCTGAGGGCAGTCTTTTTTTTAATTTAATTTAATTTTTTCTGATTTTGTGGACAAAATGTATTTATTTATATTTACAGAAGAGATAAGTATAAGTATATTTAGAATGAGAACAAATCACAACAAATTATAAATTTTAAAAAGATGACAAATGCTATAAACTCACAAAATCCAGAAAAATAACACTACAATCAATTTTAGAACATTTGGTCACCCTGAAAAAACTCTCATACCCATTAGCAATTATTCCCCTTTTTACTTCCCCGTCCCGACAGCCCTAGGCAACCACTAATATACTTTGTCTCTATAGATCTGCCTATTCTGGACATTTTAAGCAAATGGACTCATACACCTTGTGATTCTTTGTAACTGACTTCACTCACTTAGCTTTCATTCTTAATGCTTTAAAGAATCAGCCATATTGTACCATGTAGCAGTACTTTGTTCATTTTTTACTGCCAGGTAATATTCCATTGTATGGCTATGCCACATTTTACTTGATGGGTATTTGGGTTGTTTCCACTTTTTGACCATTATGAATAATGCTTGTATGAACATTTGTGTACATGTTTTTGTGTGGGCATATATTTTCATTTCTGTTAGGTATAGACTGAGGAGTAGAATTGCTGGGTCATATGGTAACTCTATGTTTAACCTTTTTAGGAACTGCCAGATTGTTTTCCAAAGTGGCTGCATTATTACATTCTCACCAGCAGTGTGTGAGGTTTCCATTTTCTTCACATCCTTGCCAACACTCGCTATCATTTGCCTTTTTGATTGCAGCCCTCCTTGTGGGTGTGAAATAGTATCTCAGTGTGGTTTTGCTTTGCACTTCCTTGACGGATAATGATGTTGATCATATTCTCACATGCTTATTGGCCATTTGTATATCTTCTTTGGAAAAATGCCTGTAAAGATACTTTGCCATTTTTTTTTTTCTGGCTGTTCCATTCAGCATGCGGGATCTTAGTTCCCCAACCAAGGATTGAATCTGTACCCCTCACATTGGTAGCGCGGAGTCTTGACCACTGGACCTCCAGGGAAGTCCCTCCATTGTCAATTTTTAATTGGGTTATTTATCTTTTTATTATTGAGTTGTAATAGTTTTTTATTATATTCTAGATAGAAGTTCCTTATCAGATATATGATTGCAAACATTTTCTCCTGTTCTATGGGCTGTCATTTTTTTAAACACCTTTATTGGAGTACAATTGCTTTACAATGTTGTATTAGCTTCTGCTGTATAACAAAGTGAATCAGCTATAGGTATACATATATCCCCATATCCCCTCACTCTTGCATCTCCCTCCCACCCTCCCTATCCCACCCCTCTAGGTGGTCACAAAGCACCGAGCTGATCTCCCTGTGCTATGCAGCAGCTTCCCACTAGCTATCAATTTTACATTTGGTGGGGTATATATATCAATGTCACTCTCTCACTTTGTCCCATCTACTCTTCCCCCTCTCTGTGTCCTCAAGTCCATTCTCTATGTCTGCGTCTATATTCCTGTCCTGCCCCTATGTCATCAGAACCATTTTTTGTTTTTATATTCCTTATATATGTGTTAGCAAACGATATTTGTTTTTCTCTTTCTGACTTACTTCACTCTGTATGACAGACTCTGAGTCTATCCACCTCACTACAAATTACTCAACTTCGTTTCTTTTTATGGCTAAGCAATATTCCATTGTATATATGTGCCACATCTTCTCTATCCATTCATCTGTTGATGGACACTAGGGTGGCTTCCATGTCCTGACTATTGTAAATAGTGCTGCAATAAACATTGTGGTACATATCTCTTTTTGAATTATGGTTTTCTCAAGGGTATATGCCCAGTAATGGGATTGCTGGGTCATATGGTAGTTCTAGTTTAGTTTTTTAAGGAACCTCCATACAGTTTTCCATAGGGCTGTATCGATTTATATTCTAACCAACACTGCAGGAGGGTTCCCTTTTCTCCACACCCTCTCCAGCATTTATTGTTTGTAGATTTTTTGATGATGGCCATTCTGACAGATGTGAGGTGATACCTCGTTGTAGTTTTGATTTGCATTTCTCTAATGATTAGAGATGTTGAGCATCCTTTAGTGTGTTTGTTGGCAATCTGTATATCATCTCTGGAGAAATGTCTATTTAGGTCTTCTGCCCATTTTTGGATTGAGTTGTTTGTTTTTTTAATATTGAGCTGCATGAGCTGCTTGTATATTTTGGAGACTAAATCCTTGTCAGTTGCTTCATTTGCAATGATTTTCTCCCATTCGGAAGGTTGTCTTTTCATCTTGTTTATGGTTTCCTTTGCTGTGCAAAAGATTTTAAGTTTCATTAGGTTCCCTTTGTTTATTTTTGTTTTTATTTCCATTACTCTAGGAGGTGGGTCAAAAAAGATCTTTCTGTGATTTATGTCAAAGAGTGTTCTTCCTATGTTTTCCTCTAAAAGATTTAGACCTACATTTAGGTCTTTACTCCATTTTGAGTTTATTTTTGTGTATGGTGTTGTGAAGTGTTCTAATTTCATTCTTTTACATGTAGCTGTCATGTTTCCCCAGCACCACTTATTAAAGAGGCTGTCTTTTCTCCATTGTATATTCTTGCCTCCTTTATCAAAGATAAGGTAACCATATGTGTGTGGGTTTATCTCTGGGCTTTCAATCCTGTTCCCTTGATCTATATTTCTGTTTTTGGTGCCAGTACCATACTGCTTTGATGACTGTAGCTTTGTAGTATAGTCTGATGTCAGGGAGCCTGATTCCTCCAGGTCCATTTTTATTTCTCAAGATTGCTTTGGCTATTTGGGGTCTTTTGTGCTTCCATGCAAATTGTGAAATTTTTTGTTCTAGTTCTGTGAAAAATGCCATTGATAGTTTGAAAGGGATGCATCAAATCTGTAGATTTCTTTGGGTAGTAGAGTCATTTTCACAATGTTGATTCTTCCAATCCAAGAACATGGTATATCTCTCCATCTGTTTGTATTGCCTTTAATTTCTTTCATCAGTGTCTTATAGTTTTGTGCATACAGGTCTTTTGTCTCCTTAGGTAGGTTTATTCCTAGGTATTTTATTCTTTTTGTTGCAATGGTAAATGAGAGTGCTTCCTTAATTTCTCTTTCAGATTTTTCTTCATTGGTGTGTAGTATTGCAAAAGATTTCTGTGCATTAATTTTGTATCCTGCTGCTTTACCAAATGCATTGATTAGCTCTAGTAGTTTTCTGGTAGCCTCTTTAGGATTCTCTGTATATAGTATCATGTCATCTGCAAACAGTGACAGCTTTACTTGTTCTTTTCCAGTTTGGTTTCCTTGTATGTCTTTTTCTTCTCTGAATGCTGTGGCTAAAACTTCCAAAACTATGTTCAATAATAGTGGTGAGATTGGGCAACCTTGTCTTGTTCCTGATCTTAGAGGAAATGGTTTCAATTTTTCACCATTGAGAATGATGTTGGCTGTGGGTTTGTCATATATGACCTTTATTATGTTGAGGTAAGTTCTCTCTATGCCTAATATCTGGAGAGATTTTATCATAAATTGGTGTTAAATTTTGTCAAAAGCTTTTTCTGCAACTATTGAGATGGTCATATGTTTCTTATCCTTCAATTTGTTATTATGGTTTATCACATTGATTGATTTGTGTATATTGAAGAATCTTTGTTTTCCTGGGATAAACCCCACTTGATCATGGCGTCTGATCCTTTTAATGTTTTGTTGAATTCTGTCTGCTAGTATTTTGTTGAGGATTTTTGCATCTATATTCATTGGTGATATTGGCCTGTAGTTTTCCTTTTTTGTGACATCTTTGTCTGGTTTCGGTATCAGGGTGATGGTGGAGTGTTCCTCCCTCTGCTGTATTTTGGAAGAGTTTGAGAAGGTTAGGTGTTAGCTCTTCTCTGAATATTTGATAGAATTCACCTGTGAAGCTATCTGGTCCTGGGCTTTTCTTTGTTGGAAGATTTTAAATCACGGGTTCAGTTTCAGTGCTTGTGATTGGTCTGTTTACATTTTCTATTTCTTCCTGGTTCTGTCTCAGAAGGTTGTGCTTTTCTAAGAATTTTTCCATTTCTTCCAGGTTGTTCATTTTATTGGTATATAGTTGCTTGTAATAATCTCTCATGATCCTTTGTATTTCTGAAGTGTCAGTTTTTACTTCTCCTTTTTCATTTTCAATTCTGTTGATTTGAGTCTTCTCCCTTTTTTTCTTGATGAATCTGGCTAATGGTTTATCAGTTTTGTTTATCTTCTCAAAGAACCAGCTTTTAGTTTTATTGATCTTTGTTATCATTTCCTTCATTTCTTTTCCATTTATTTCTGATCTGATTTTTATGATTTCTTTCCTTCTGCTAACTTTGGGGTTTTTTTTTTTTGTTTTTTTCTCTAGTTGCTTTAGCTGTAAAGTTATCTTGTTTATTTGAGATTTTTCTTGTTTCTTGAGGTAGGATTGTATTGCTATAAACTTCCCTCTTAGAAATGCTTTTGCTGCATCCCATACTATTTGGGTCATCGTGTTTTCATTGTCATTTGTTTGTAGGTGTTTTCTGATTTCCTCTTAGATTTCTTTAGTGGTCTCTTTGTTATTTAGTAGTGTATTGTTTAGCTTCCATGTGTTTGTATTTTTTACCATATTTTTCCCCTGTAATTGGTATCTACTCTCATAGCGTTGTGGCCAGAAAAGGCAGTTGATACAATTTAAATTTCCTTTAATTTTCCACGGCTTTTTTTGTGTCCCAAGATATAATCTGTCCTGGATAATGTTCCATGAGCACTTGAGATGAAAGTGTATTTTGTTGTTTCTGGATGGAATGTCTTATAAATATCAATTAAGTCTATCTTGTTTAATGTGTCATTTAAAACTTGTGTTTCCTTATTTATTTTCATTTTGGATGATCTGTCTATTGGTGAAAGTGGAGTGTTAAAGTCCCCTACTATGAATGTGTTACTGTCGATTTCCCCTTTTGTTGCTGTTAGCATTTGCCTTATGTATTGAGGTGCTCCTATGTTGGGTGCGTAAATATTTACAATCATTATGTTTTCTTCTTGGATTGATCCCTTGATCATTTTGTCGTGACCTACTTTGTCTCTTGTATGAGTCTTTATTTTAACGTCTGTTTTGTCTGATATGAGAATTGCTACTCTAGCTTTCTTTTGATTCCCATTTGCATGGAATATCTTTCTGCATCCCCACAGTTTCAGTCTGTACATGTCCCTAGGTCTGAAGGTGGTCTCTTTTATACAGCATATATATTGGTCTTGTTTTTGTATTCATTCAGCCAGTCTATGTCTTTTGGTTGGAGCATTTAATCCATTTACATTTAAGGTAATTATTGATATGTATGTTCCTATCACCATTTTCTTCATTGCTTTGTGTGTGTTTTTGTAGGTCTTTTCCTTCTTTGTGTTTCCTGCCTAGAGAAATTCCTTTAGCATTTGTTGTAAAGCTAGTTTGGTTGTGCTGAATTCTCTTAGCTTTTGCTTGTAGAGGTTTTAATTTTTTTGTCAAATCTTAATGAGATCCTTGCTGGGAAGAGTAATCGTGGTTGTAGGTTTTTCCCTTTCATCACTTTAAATATGTCCTGCCACTCCCTTCTGACTTGTAGAGTTTCTCATGAAAGATCAGCCATTAACCTTATGGGGATTCCTTTGTTTGTTATTTGTTGCTTTCCCTTGCTGCTTTTAATATTTTTTCTTTGTATTTAATTTTTGATAGTTTGATTAATATGTGTTTCTCCTTGGGATTATCCTGTATGGGACTCTCTGCACTTCTGGACTTGACTGACTATTTCCTTTCTCATGTTAGGGAAGTTTTCAACTATAATCTCTTCAAATATTTTCTCAGACCCTTTCTTTTTGTCGTTTTCTTCTGGGACCCCCTATAATTTGAATGTTGGTACTTTTAATATTGTCCCAGAAGTCTCTGAAACTGTCCTCAATTCTTTTCATTATTTTTTCTTTATTCTGCTCTGCAATAGTTATTTCCACTATTTTATCTTTCAGGTCACTTATCCGTTCTTCTGCCTCATTTATTCTGCTATTGATTCCTTCTAGAGAATTTTCAATTTCATTTATTGTGTTGTTCATCATTGTTTGTTTATTCTTTAGTTCTTCTAGGTCTTTCTTAAACATTTCTTGTATTTTCTCCATTTTATTTCCAAGATTTTGAATCATCTTTACTATCATTACTCTGAATTATTTTTCAGGTATACTGCCTATTCCCTCTTCATTTGTTTGGTCTGGTCAGTCTTGCTCCTTCATCTGCTGTGTATGTCTCTGTCTTCTCATTTTGTTTAACATATTATGTTTGGTGTCTCCTTTTCACAGGCTGCCAGTTTATAGTTCCCATTGTTTTTTCTGTCTGCCACCAGTGGGTAAGGTTGGTTCAGGGGCTTGTGTAGGCTTCTGTGTAGAGGGGACTGGTTCCTGTGTTCTGGTGTGTGGGGCTGGATCTTGTCCTTCTCGTGGGCAGGGCTGAGTCCGATGGTCTGCTTTGGGGTGTCTGTGAACTTACTATGATTTTAGGCATCATCTCTGCTATTGGGTGGGGTTGTGTTCCTGTCTTGTTAGTTGTGTGGCATGGGGTGTCCAGCACTGGAGTTTGCTGGTCTTTGAGTGGAGTTGGGTCTTAGTGTTGAGACAGAGATCTCTGGGAGAGCTCTTGCCGATTGATATTACATGGGGCCAGGAGGTCTCTGGTGGTCCAATGTCCTGAACTCGGCTCTCCCACTTCAATGGCTTAGGCCTGACACCAGCCCAGAGAACCAAGACCCTGTCAGCCACGTGGCTCAGAAGAAGAGGGAGAAAAAAAGGAAAAATAAATAAATAAAATATGTAAATAAAAAAATTATTAAAATAAAAAAATTGAAAAAGTAGCAACAAAAAAAAAGAAGAGTGCAACCAAACCAATAAACAATCCACCAATGATATCGAGCACTAAAAACTATACTAAGATAAAGCTAAAAATGAGAAACAACCCAGTCACATATAGCAAACCCTAAGTCTATAGTTGCTCCCAAAGTACACCTCCTCAATTTTGGGAATATTCGTTGTCTACTCAGGTATTCCACTGATGCAGGGTACATGAAGTTGACTGTGGGGATTTAATACACTGCTCCTGAGGTTGCTGGGAGAAGTTTCCCTTTCTCTTCTTTGTTCGCACAGCTCCTGCTGTTCTCCTTTGGTTTTAGCCCCGCCTCTGTGTGTATGTCGCCTGAGGGCATGTGTTCCTCATCCAGACAGGAGGGGGTTAAAGTAGCAGCTGATTAGAGGGCTCTGGCTCTCTCAGGCCAGGGGGAAGGAAGTGTACGGAATGCGGGGTGAGCCTGCAGCGGCAGAGGCCGACGTGATGTTGCAACAGACTAGGGCATGCAGTGTGTTCTCCCAGGGAAGTTGTCCCTGGATCACGGCACCTTGGCAGTGGCAGGATGCACAGGCTTCTGGGTGGGGGGAGGTGTGGATAGTGACCTGTGCTTGCACAAAGGCTTCTTGGTGTCTGCAGAAGCAGCCTTAGGGTTTCATGCCATCTCTGGTGTCCCCCCTGATAGCTGCAGCTCACGCCCTTCTCTGAAGCTCGTTTAGGCAGTGCTCTGAATCTCCTCTCTTCACGCACCCCGAAACAATGGTCTCTTGCTTCTTACACAATTCCAGACATTTTCCCGGACTCCCTCCCGGCTAGCTGTGGCACAGTAGCCCCCTTCAGGCTGTGTTCACACAGCCAACCCCAGTCCTCTCCATGGGATCTGACCTCCGACACCCGAGCCTCAGCTCCCAGTCCCCACCCGCACAAGCGGGTGAACAGACAAGCCTCTCAGGCTGGTGAGTGCTGATCGGCACCAATCCTCTGTGTGGGAATCTCTCCGCTTCGCCCTCTGCACCCCTGTTGCTGTGTTCTCCTCCTTGTCTCCGAAGCTTCCCCCTGCCCACCCCCTGTCTCAACCAGTAAAGGGGCTTCCTAGTGTGTGGAAACTTTTCCTCATTCACAGCTCCCTCCCAGAGGTGCAGGTCCTATACCTGTTCTTTTGTCTCTGTTTTTTCTTTTTTCTTTTGCCCTACCCAGGTATGTGGGGATTTTCTTGCCTTTTGGAAAGTCTGAGGTTTTCTGCCAATGTTCAGTAAGTGTTCTGTAGGAGTTGTTCCACATGTGTATGTATCTTTGATGTATTTGTAGGGAGGAAGGAGATCTCCACGTCTTACTCCTCTGCCATCTTGAAGCACCCTCCTGAGAGCAGTCTTAACTGAACCAGAGGTGAGGAAACATATGTTTTCTTTGAGCTGATTGACATATGCCAGAGGCTCTGTTTCCACCACAAATCCAGGGTGAAGGAGGCAGGACACCCCCTGCCTAATTATTCCCTGATAATGATAGGCTACCCCTGCCCCTTCTTCCTTCTCCTTTTGTAAGTGCTGCCTGGATGGTAGATGGTGAACCCTCTCCCTCTCTCAGTGGGCAGGGTCAAAGCGCTTACAGTGCAGAGTCCAGCCTGGGACATCAGTGTCATCTACACCTCCAGTCATGGCAAAGGAGGGTGACAAGGAGGTGCAGAAGTTTCTGAGTTGCAAGTGTCTCTCAGGTATCTGCAGATTCCATTAGAGGCTGTTGGGTGGGTTCACAGTGATGCTGCTGTTTTGCTGCTCTGGTTTTACTCTTATAGAGTCATTGTTAACAATAGGATATACAGGAAGTAGCATAGATTTAGGCATCCTACATATCTAGTTTGCAACTTCATATATGTCAGCTCTGTTATCTTAGCTCACTTGGCTTGTGTGAGCCTCATTTATTGACAAATGTGGATCATAACCTAATCTGTTTTTTTGCTGTGAGGGTTGAATGTTATGAAAAGTACAAAACTCCTGACACAGTGTAATATCCTCATTCTTATTTCACCTTCCATAGAGAAAGGAAACTCCCTGACTGAACCTTCCAGCTGGAGGCATCAATGAGTGTTTAAAGGATCCCAGTATAACTCAACTTTTTCCTGTATCCACAGTTGCATAACTTTTCTACAAACACATCCTCCTGGTGGATTACATTTATTTTGAAGATAGGCTATCCGAAGGTGCGTTTCCCTTTCCTGCACTTGAGGTGGTCCTAATCCACACAGAAGTGGTCCTCCATCCTACAAGATGAGACCATGCTGCATCTTGTCTTTCCAAATATTTACTACCAAAAATGTTGCAGAAGATTAAATAGTTTGAGAAAGATTGGAATCCATTATTGTAAGCACTGGCGTAAGTTAAAGATATGGGAGGAAGACAGGGAAGGGAATGGTATTTGTAGAATATGAGTTATGAGTCAGAATGTTTTTCCATAAATTTTACATTTTGACCCTCTTACAAACCCTGTGAGGTAGGTGCAGCCTTAGTATAAGGTATGACGTAATAGAGTCCCTTTCCCCCAAGTATCAGTGGCTGAAACAAGATCAAAGTTTATTTCTCACTCATGTAAAAGAATTCAGAAGGACAGTAAATATGATGGCTCCATAGGCATCCTTCTATCTTGATGTTCCACAAACCTTAGACTATCTTCCCCTTGGTCCAAAGTAGCTGCTTGAACTCTGGCTATCACGTGCATATTCTAAGCAGGATGAATGGAGAAAATAATAAAAGTTGTATCTTCTCTCTTTTAAGAGTATTGCCCAGCTGTGTGATCTCTGGTTTCCTCTTACATCTCTTTTGCCAGAACTTAGTCTCATAGTCCCCTCTGGCCACAAGGCAGTCTTAAAACTGTAGTCTTTCAACTGGTCAACCTGTGCTCAGACAGGGAGAAAGGACATTGTGATCAGCTATGACTGCCTGCTGCAGTAGGTATCATGCACTACCCCCTACCCAATTTTTCAAAGGTCTGGTGAGTCTAAGAGTGTTCTGGTTACCTACTGCCAACTGTATTGCGGTTATCTATTACTTAATGACATAAAACAGCCAACATTTTATCATGCTTAAGATTTTGTAGTCAGGAATTTGGGTGAGACTCAACAGAGATGGTTCCTCTCTGCACCACAAGGATTATGGCCTCATCTGGAGTGGCTTGAAGAGAGAGAAATGGCTGGGAGGACTTGGCTGGGAACAAATATCTAAGGGCCCATTTCTGGCATTAGTTGGATTCCTCAGTTATTTTCTATGTTGTATCCTAGATGGCTTATTCACTCTCATGCTTGACACCTTGGCTGGGATGGCTAGAGAAGCTGGGGCTGGCCTGGTATCTTCCTTTTCCATGGAGCTTTTCCACATGGTTAGCTTGGCCTTCCTTACAACATGGCAGTATTTGGGAGCTGGATTTCTCCCAGTGGCAGCTGGCTTCGTTCAGAAAGAGTGTTCCAAGAGACCAAGGCAGAAAGCTCCTTATAACTAGCCTTGGAAGTCACACTTCTTCCACAATTCACTAAGGACAGTCCAGATTTAAGGGATGGAGAACTGAACTCCACATCTCATTGGGAGAAGCAACAAAAGGTCTTCAGTCATCTGTAATCTACTGCAAAGTGATTGCTTAAAAAGCCACAGCTAGGAAGCCCAATGGCCAGGCCTAGAACATAGACTTTTCTTTACACTGTGTAAGCCCAAGCAGTAGGTCTTGGTACTTTTAAAGAGTGAACTAAACAAGTTG
This sequence comes from Lagenorhynchus albirostris, assembly GCF_949774975.1. NCBI lineage: Eukaryota > Metazoa > Chordata > Mammalia > Artiodactyla > Delphinidae > Lagenorhynchus > Lagenorhynchus albirostris. The sequence goes on along the minus strand of NC_083095.1, from coordinate 147,416,723 downwards.
ATTTTTAAAAAAGCATGTTAGCTTCTAGCTGGCTATGGAGTAACAGGAGGTGGTAAGAAATTACAGTAATCTTATCTTCATTAAGAGCATAGACTCCAGAACTCAATGGGATGGATGTGCCTCAGGGCTTTGTACTCAATCTTTAGGCTGAGTCTCCTACGAAGTGTAGATGATATTATTTTTCATCTTCTTCCCCAAATGCCTCCCCTATACACCTTCCAGCTCAACAACTGGGCTGCTACTCTGCTGTCTCTTTCATATTTGTGAATACTCTCTCAGGTCTAGGAAATCAGATTGTCTCATTTAAATTTAATTTGAATTTCTGTTTGAAGAATCAACCTGAGACATCAAAGGGAATCCAAAAAATGCACTACAAAATAAATGATCAAATGACTTCTGAAAACATTGCACTTTTATATCTGGAAATATTGGATCAAAACTTCAATTTCTTTTTTTGTTAAAATTAAAGAGAGACTTAAAAGAAACTGCCATGTAAGGGTGACACCACATTTAACCAACAGACAAATTGTTATAACCTGATAGGGTTGTAACCATCAATACATGCATTCTCTCTCTAATTCATAATGAGTCAGAGTCTCTCAGTCACTAAGCTTCAACTTGGTTTCAAGTCATAAGAATATTATTTAGAGTACAGGTCACAGATGTCTCATTTACAGTCTGGGAATAATTAAATTGCCAATTTATCTGCACAACACAGACTGAGTTTTGTGTTGAAATGTGGCCTTTGAGAAACTAACTTTTCAAACAAAAATTTTACCTTAATTATTTATGCATTTAATTTTTGAAGATCTGAAGTACTTTTCCCTTATTTTAATATATTTAGAGGCGGATATTAGAAGGTTCAAGACTGTAGTGAATTAGCATTTTCTCTGAGTCCTTCAAGTAGTTGGGAAAACACACAAGAGAAAAAGTGCATGCAGTCTGTCCTCAAGGGTGCAAACACACTCCTCCAAGAGAAAGTGGGAAGAGCACCTGGTAAATGAATGTGTGATCATAGCTTGTCCCATCAAGAATGTGGTGGGTGATCAAAAACTTAAGTGATGTCTTGACTTATCAAGAACTATGAGCTCAAACTAGTGGTACAGACCTCATAGGTCCTAGAGGCAAGAGGTTTCAGTGAATGGTCATGGGTCAGAGGAAAGACTACCCTTTTCAGCTGAGGTGAGTGGGAATGGTTTTCTTGCCTTCCGTTGGCCACATAGGACTGGGTAGGGAGAATCAATAATGAAGAATTAAAATCAATAATTATTTTTTTAAAGAAGGAAATGATGGTGGCATTCTATGCAAGGAGGAGCATTCCTCCTAGGCACCTGGGGAATTGGCTCTTTTATGTTTAGGGAAAACAGCTGGTGAACCCTTTGCTAGCTCCTTTAACCCACTCCACTCTCTCTCTCTCCTGCTAAAAATGTTGACAAAGTTCAAACAAAGACAATTGAATTTGTCTTCTTAATAAAATTATTACTATGTGAAATCTGTCCCTTGGTGCTTCTGTGTACATTTCACAATGACTGGAGAGTGATAAGAGGAGTGACAGAGGGAAAGAATCCTGGTAGGGAGAGTATCTCTTCCAACAAAGCAGCAGGTAACACTCCAAGAGAATGCATGGCTGGAAAGTGCAGGGGGCTTTGCAAGACCTAATATTCAAGTTCACTTTGATTTCTATTGTGTTATAGGCAGATGTCCCTCTGTCTCACACACTGAACCTCACTAGGTCACATGGCTAGCCTCATAATGATGTTTTTTTGGAATGAGTGGAGGAAAAGCAGAATTTCCATGCCTGGGGACAAGGAAAAAGGAGGCCCTAAGGTTAGCAAGCAAGGGGAGATGCTGGTAATTAACTAGACTAGAGCAGCTAAGCATATTGCAGTGTGGATCAGCAGAAAGATGTGAGCTGAACATTCATTCTGTCCCTGCCTCCAATACCAGAGGAGGCCAATCCCGCAAGTGCATGGATGTTTGCTGGTATATGTGTGAAAGAGCATCAAGGAGGGAGGCCAGACCCTGCATTTTCATGGATATGAGCTAATAGGGATTCGGGCCCTCAGATTGCATGTTATACATTTCAGAGAAGGCATCACTATCCAAGTGGCTGCCAGAGTCGTTAATAGATTTTCTCCAAAAGGAAATATCTCCATTTCCTCTCTGGCATCTATCCCTCTATATCAGAAAACCCCTGGTGCCCTCTCCCTTCAGTGCTGGCCTGGTCCCTGCAGGATGCTGCAAAGGATTCATCTGGTCCTCTTTTTAATAAGTCCAGTAATAGGAGTTTTGACCATTTCTCTTGGGGTGTTTTTTTTATTATTATTTCAGTGTTATGAACTCACTGTATAGATCTTAGAAATGGTTATTTTAATTGAGCAGCCAAGCAACAGAGAATTGTCTGCCTGCCCAGCCTCAGTAGAATCTGAGACTGTTTCAAAATTAGAAAAATATCCTACTGAAAGAGGTGATGGAGGAAGCGGGTATGGGGGTGGGAAAATCACAGATCTCTGCCTAGCTACAGTCTCATTTATCTCTGACACTTATTCCCACTAGATTTCAAAAATACTGGGTAATCTAAGTATTTTCTTTCTAAAGAACATGGTTAATGGAGTATTTGTCTAACTGAAAGACAGGAATTGAGGTTTATCAAAATACATTGATTTTTATGTATTCAGTCAACATGGCCTTCAACTGTGGCCCCTGCTTCCATCCCCTTGGCCTCTGCCTCAGATAAAATCCTCATCATCCAGCTTCTCCAGCTTCTGATCCTCCACATGCTGCCAAAGCTATTTTTCTAAAGCACAGGGCATCATATCATGCTACTTCCTTGCTCAGCATGCTACAATGGCCATCTCTTGCCCTCCAGGATCTGCCTTCTCCAGCCATCACCCAAGTTGCCCTGCTACCATTCAGCAGGTTAGCCACGTAGAAACCTTCAATAGTGAGGTGGGAATGTAAACTGGTGCAGCCACTAAGGTAAACAGTGTGGAGGTTCCTCAAAAACTAAAAATACAGTGGCCATATGAGCCAGAAATCCCACTTCTGGGCATATAACCAGACAAGCTCTAATTCAAAAAGATACATGCACCCCAATGTTCATAGCAGCACTATTCACAACAGCCAAGACATGGAAACAACCTAAATGTCCATCAACAGATGAATGGATAAAGAAGATGTGGTATGTGTATTTATCTCTCTCTCTCTCTCTCCACACACACACACACACACACACACACACACACACACACACACACACACACAAAATGGAATACTACTCAACCATAAAAAGAATGAAATAATGCCATTTGCAGCAACATGGAGGGACCTGGAGATTGTCATAATAAGTGAATTAAGTCAGAGAAAGACAAATATCATATGCTATCACTTATATATGGAATCTAAAATATGACACAAATGAACTTATCTATGAAACAGACTCACAGACATAGAGAACAGACTTGTAGTTGACAAGAGGGCGGGGGAGTGGGGGAGGGATGGATTTGAATCTTGGGATTAGCAGATGCAAACTATTATGTATAGAATGGATAAACAACAAGGTCCTACTGTATAGCACAGGGAACTATAGTAAATATCCTGTGATCAATCATAAGGAAAAAGAATATATCTATATATACCTATGTAAAATTGAATCACTTTGCTGTACAGCAGAAATTAACATAACATTGTAAATCAACTATACGTGAATAAAACAAACTTTTTAAAAAAAGGAGAGGGGCTTCCCTGGTGGCGCAGTGGTTGAGAGTCCGTCTGCCGACGCAGGGGACGCGGGTTCGTGCCCCGGTACGGGAAGATGCCACATGCCGGCGAGAGGCTGGGCCCGTGAGCCATGGCCGCTGAGCCTGCGCGTCCGGAGCCTGTGCTCCACAACGGGAGAGGCCACAACAGTGAGAAGCCCACGTACCGCAAAAAAAAAAAAAAAAAAGAAGAAGAAAACTTCAACAGTGGACTCGTCATCCTTCTCCAACCACGCTGGCTCTTTCATTCCTCATGTTTTTGCACCCTGCCCCCCACCCTGTCCCGCCTACCATCACTATTTGATCTTCAATTCCTAAAACGAATCTAACCTATTCTGTTCTTTTATCAAAACTTTTGCTCAACAAATGATTGATGAATATTTGCTATGAACTATGCACTATCTCCATTTTTTAGATAATATCACCCTATTTAATGATTATTAAAGGAACATAAAGAGTATACTATCTTCAAAGATTTGCATTGTAAAAGAGAAAAAGAAATAAACAAGGATTTTTATACGTATTGTATCATTCGTATGATGTTGATTTGATGAAAACAAGCAAAACACAGTGCCCAGCCCTGAGCATGCAAAAAATAAAAGATTAAACTGAAAAGGATAAACAAAGCAAAAATACTTAGTTCTCTAAGGTAAAGAGTTTCACAAAATGTCAATAAATTACATAATTATAATACAATAAGTTATAACTTAATTATATTATTTGCTCTACATACTATTGTATAATTATTTAAAATTAATTTTAATGCAAAAAGTAACTATAGTGGATCAAGTCGATGCATTGAAGTTCTATGATCTTTACATGCCACATAGCTAAAGTGGAAACATATTATAAAATATTTTGTAAACTATTAAAACATTGAATTTTATAGAAAAATATAGTCTAAGTCATGGGATATTATTTCCACAAAGAAGCTGGGTAATGAAATTTTTGAGCCACCAAGCATTATAATAATGAGCTAATATTGAGGGTAAACAAGTTAACCATGGAGACCATGTAAACCAGAAACAATATTGGAATGCGAGGGGTGCAGTGAGAACATGGGAGATCAGAGAGAGGGAGACAAGCAGAGGGAGGCAGGGCAAAGACAGTGGTGGAGATGAGTGTGTCTGTGCAGCAGTTATAGAGTGATAGAAAGAAGAGTTTGGAAAAAGAGAAGGCTTCAAAAACAAGACAGCAAGAGGTGGAAAAGGAAAAGAGAAGCATATATTTTAACTAGTATAAAGATCAACTCTTTGTTGAGTTTAAGTTGGATTTTGGTCAATATTCATTAAGTCTTTTGGACCTTGTTAATAATATATAAGTAACCAGGAAAAAATTCCATTCTAGTCAGTTGGACTAGAATCCAGAAATCAGCTTATGAGCTTTCATGGTATACATTTATATAGATACAAGCAAAACTATATTCCAGAGCAAAAAGACATCAGCTCAGTCCACAACCAAAGATGATTCTGGAAATAATTCAAGGTCATGTAAGTCTAGGTCATTGACAGCATATCTGTTATGCCTGGCACAGGTTTGAAATGTTTTAGAAGAGTAGCAACTCTATCAAATCTAATGAAAGCCAATGTAAATAAAAGTAAGAAAAGGTATAATTATGATAATTAGCAAAAGTTAAGGAAATTGAAACATGACAAATTCCTGTGCACTTGAGATGAATTACTCTTTGGTAAGAATTATTTTTAAGGACACAGAACCCATCGCACAATGTGTAAAAGTCAGTAATCAACGAGGTAAATGGAAAATAATGGATTTAATAGATTATAAACAGCAACAAAAACCCGTAACTCTAGAACGTGCGACATTCATGTTGATGTCTATTAGTTCAATACTTACTCAAGTGCAGGTTGACAGTTTGTTAAACCCTCAGTCACTAAGCGTTCTGACAGTGCTGCTGCTAATCCTTGTACCACAGAACAAGGATTCATGACCCTTTCATGGTGTGTGATATCCAAGTAGGTGAATGTACAATTCTGAGAAGAGCCCCCAACGTCCCTTTCCCCAGGGAAATGTATAGAGAAGAGAAGGAGAAAAATATATCTAATAAACACATTAATGAACAAGGAATTGCAAACTAAGAAGTGCTATGAAGGAGATAAAAATGTTGCCGAGATAGAGCATGTTGAGGGGACCTGTTTATACTGGGTAGTGAAGAGGTGGTCTCAAGGAGACCAGCTGAAGGCTGATAAGGAGTCAGGCATGCAAAGACCCAGAGGAAGAAGGTCCTTTAAAGAAAGAACAAGGTGTTCTGTTTTTCTGAATTGGAAAGCGTGTGGCTTGAGTAGAGGACTAGAAGGAGGCTGAGAGCAGAGAGGTGCTCAGGATAGCATGAAATATGTGGTCAGAGAGGTAGATAAGGACAGATGTTGGTACATATATCAATGTAGGGAGTTTTTTAAAATTTTGAACACAATAGGAAGCTGGGATTTAATCATGCTGGGGACACAATTCGATTTCATAGTTTTAAAAGATCATTCTGGCTACTATGGAAGAATACAATAAAGAAACATGAGGAATCAGTTAGGAAGCTATTGCTGAAGCCCAGGCAAGGAATGAAGGGGGCTGGTACTATCGTGGTGGAAGGAGAAATAGAAATGGATGCATTGAAGATACAGTTTGAAGCAGGTTAATACTATTTTCCAATATGTTAGGTAGCATTGCAGGGGGATGGTGGTGCTAATAAGGGAGAGAGAGTGATTAGAATGACTGTCAGATGGTTGCCTTGTTCACCTGAAGAGTATGGTAGAAACAACTGGAAGGAGAAAGGTTGGGATAGAGATAGGGGACAGGTTTCAGGGGGACACGAGGAGTTCATTTTTGGCCATGTTGTCCATTAGATGCCGTGGGACATCAGATGCAGAGCTAACTAGGCAACTGAATGTAGAAGGCAGAGGCAGCTGACTGGATACGTGAACCTCAGAGTTATCAACATACACATGGCACATAAGTCCTTGGAAATGGATGAGATCATCTGAGAAGAGAGGATAGAGATGTAAATGAAGAATAACTAATAAGAACCTGCTGTATAAAAAATAAATAATATGAAATTCAAAAAAATAAAAAAAGAAGAAAATGAAGAGTCTACTATAAAGGACTGAGGAACCTCAGTTAGAGGTTTAACAGAGGTGAAGCCCATGTAAGAAACAGAGAAGGAACGATCAGAGAAGTGGGAGAAAAATCAGGGTTATATTGACACAGAAGTCAAAGAAGGGCAGTGTTTGAGGAAAGATGGAGCAGTCAACATTTTAAATGTTTCTGAGTTTCAGTGAGGGGAAGATAGAAAAGGATCTATTGATTTTGATGACCTAGAATCATTAGTGATGCTAATAAGAGAAAATTCAGTGGATTGATGACTGGAAGACATAGCAGTGGAATAAAGCATGGATAAAATGAAAGAAATGGAGGACAGCTTCTGGGGACAATTGCAAGAAGTTTCTTGTGACAGAAATGAGATAGTAGCTGGAGGAGATTCTGGGGTTCAAGGAGCAATTTTTAAGTAATGGGAGATACTAGAATATGTTTCTGAGCTAATGGGAATGCTTCACTAAAGAGGGAGGGATTGGGATGTAGGAGAGAGGGAGAGCATAACTGCAGGATATGTTCTTGATGAGACCATGTGATCAGAGAGCTTTCAGAGCTCAGGAGGAAGAAAGGGAAGGTGGACACAGACCCACATGGATTTGTGCTGGAGAGATGTGAGACTATCCATTGATGACTTTTGTTCACACAATGACATGATTCAAGATCATCAGCTGAAAATAAGGTGGGCTGGGGTGGCAAAGCAGTGGGTCTCTCAGTGAGGCAGAGGTGTGATATAATTGTGAGAAGTGGAAAAGTCCACAGAATAGAGAACCATGAAAGAGATCCCAGTCAGCTTTTATCACCACTTTTTTTTTGTTTTTTTGCGGTACGCGGGCCTCTCACTGTTGTGGCCTCTCCCACTGCAGAGCACAGGCTCTGGATGCGCAGGCTCAGCGGCCATGGCTCGCTGGCCCAGCCGCTCCACGGCATGTGGGATCTTCCCGGACAGGGGCACGAACCCGTGTCCCCTGTATCGGCAGGCGGACTCTCAACCACTGCGCCACCAGGGAAGCCCTATCACCACTTTTTAAGGTCAGAGTTCATCAACTTATAATGGCATCTAATTTCCTTTCAGAGTGACTTTTCTGCAAATACACTTGGTTGCAATGGTACAGGCACAAACAAAGTGAATAGGTGTACAACAAATAGTGTAGCTCTTTCTGTATGAGTGCAAAGGAGAGAGAAAAGAGGGATTTTAGGGTCATTGAAAAGGAATGAGGTAATAAAGAGCTATGGGCTTTCAGCTGGATATGAAGACAAGGGAAAAGGGGAGAGTACGCTACACCTAGTAGAATGGCTAAACAACAACAACAAACGGCCATTCCAAGATATGGAGAAATTGGAACTCCTGTTCATTGGTGGTAGAAATGTAACATGGTACCACTTCATTGGAAAAAATTTTGCCAGCTTCTTCAAAAGTTAAGTGTACGTCTACTATGTGATCCAGCCATTCCTGTTCTAGGACTTATACATGATTGTTCATTGCAACTTTATTTGTAATTTATCAAATTATACACTTCAAATATATGTGGTTTATTGTATGTTGATTACACCTCATTAAAATAAATCCCCATAGGAAAATTTTTTTGAAAGTTTAAAACAGAGGGTGTTGATACATAGTGAGAGAGTGATGAGATCAGTAGTTAAGACATCTCATTGTGGTTTAAAAAACGATTTTATGAGAGTGTTTGAGCAGATGAACTTGAGGATATGTTTAGAGAATGATGTGAATGCGTTCTTTATTTTTGAGGTGGGGCCATTTCTGATGATGATAAGGTATGGCATAGGAGTGAAAGATTAAATTGGAAGGAAAGGAGATTGTCTTTAGAGATGAGGAGGTCTAAGAACTGGGAAGCCTCCAGGTTGTATGACTCACCTATGTGCATGTTACAGGCATCAGAAATGATGGGTGATTTGACGGAGAGAAAGTGTGAGCCAGGAGCTGATGTCTTCAGTGAACTGGGGAGTCACTGGGAGGTTGGTGGATGGTAGCAACAAAGAGGATTCAGGAACAGTGAAGCCAGATGGCACAGATTTGAAAGTAGGTTATTACAAGTTGGTGTTTGGAGGCGTAATGGTGTGAAAACGGCAGTGGGGCTCAAGAAGGCCAGAGACCCCGGGGTCCAGCAATTGAAGGAATAGTTAAAGAAGATAACGAAGAAGTTGCTGCTTCTAGAGTGAGGTGTGGTGGAGAGACCAGAGGAGACGTTTGAGAAAGAGCTGAACAAAGCAGGTGAGGCTGATTAATCATGAAAGGTTAGTGTTCTGGCAATCACTAGTCTAAACAGAGATGTGAGTGAGGCATAATTATCATTATTTTTTCTTGCTTTATTTTAAAGAGTTTTACCATCTGTGACTGCATTTCTAAACATTAAAATTGTTTATTTTGCCTGTTTTAAAATTTTATATGAATGGAATAATATCGTGTGCCTTTCTCTGTGACTTCCTTATTTCACTCAACTTTCTGTTTCAGAGACACATTCATGCTGATGCATAGAAGTGAAGTTCATTTATTTTTGCTGCTGTTTACTTTCTGTTGTATGAACGTGCCCTATTTTATTCATTCATTTCTACTGCTGATGTACATTTGTGTTGCTTCCACTGTTTTGCTATGACAAACAGTGCTGCTGTAAAAATTTCTGGTTCATATTTTATGATGCAAATGTGCAAGAATTTCTCTAGATAGTCTGTCCACTAATAGAAATGCTGGATCATAGTGTATCTACATGTTCCACTTTTTATTCTGGTGCCCAGTTGTTGCTAATTTGTTGGTGCAGTTTGTACACTGCCATTCCACATCCTTATGAACACTTGGATTGCTTGATTTTTAATTTTTGCTATTTTGGTGGGTACGAAAGTATATCTTGGGATTTTAGTTTTCATTTCCCTAATTGTCAATGAGGTTTTCACATGCTTATTGACCAGCCAGGTCCTATATGTCTTCTTACTAGCTGTGAAAACTTGCATGAGTTGCTTCACTTCTTGGATCTTCTTGTCTTCAACAGGTAGAGGAGGATATTATACATTTCACAAGATACTGCTCTTTAGAGAGAAGGTTCTACCACTGTCAAAATATTTACTTAGCTTAGTTTTAGATATCACCTTCACCAGTGTTGCTTTTGGGGCAGGTCACCAGGGTGAAGATAGAAGCATTCAGAGAAGCAGAATGGGACAAAGGAGAGGGTTGTATCAGCTGGTACAATCAATCAATCAATAACTGACCTAAAGTTCTAGTTAACGTAGCTATTACAGCTTTAAAAAAACAAACCTTGGGGAGGAGGTGGATAAATTGGGAATTTGGGATTAACAGATACACACTACTATACATAAAATAGATAAACAACAAGGACCTACTGTATAAAACAGGGAGCTATATTCAATATCTTGTAATAACCTAGAATGAAAAAGAATCTGAAAAAAGAATCTATATATACATATATATATGTATATGTATAGCTGAATCACTTTGCTGTATACCTGAAACACTGTAAATTAGCTATACTTCAACTAAAAGAAAACCAAAAAACCAAACCTCAAATTTCAGTGGCTTAACAAAATAAAGATTATTTCTTATTCCTGTATTCCCAGTTAGGAGGCAGCTTTTCACCACCAGCTGATTTAGGAAACTAGGCTCCTTCCATGTGGCTCTACTTATGCCCTGGAAGCCGGGGAAATAGGGTCTCAAGAGGTTCTAATATCCACTCACTTCTTAGAAGTAGATGCCTTGCAATGAAACCTCTCTTCTGATCACATTCCTTCAGCCAGACCTAGCCACATGGCCACCTCTGTAGGCAAGGGAACCTCAGAAATGTAGTCTTTTTACTTTGAACAATTCCCTTTGATTTTGGTGCTAGACAACATACTGGCTTTGAAAGGAGAGAGATAACCAAGTCCTTTATTATTCAACATGAACATTTCTTGTCTTAACTTGGGACCAAGTTATAAGCAGAACATGCTACAGGATAGATACGGGTCGCTGTGAAGGCGGGGCAAATTACTGAAAGTGGAAACAGCAGAAATCTTGATGGAGAAGGATGCTGTCTCTGCATCTGGTAGTGAATATGCAGAGCTGTGTGTTGGGAGGGGGCGATTTGCACTAACAGGAGTGCTAATATGATGTATTAAATGTCAGACTGGCATCGCTGGGTGTGCGTATCTCTCCCATGGTACTGCCTGTTTACGCTTATTCAGCCCTTTGAATAATTTAACACATTTCATACTCTAAATTACTCTCAGCAATTTGATGGGGCTTCTGGCAGTTTACTTGAAACACTCAGTGTTAGGTCAACATAGGGTCCCAGCTTCTGCAAAATAGAAGTACTCTGCCTACTTAGGGAAACATAATTAGTTTTCTCCCTGGATCTCCTGGAAGGTGGGGTGGGGTGGAAGAGTGGGTGAGAGGGGGAGTCAGGAGGTAGATGCTGTCTGTGTTCATTTGGTTGTCAATCCAGAAAATGCCAGGAATCCAAGGGTTAAAAATTTAATGGGGCAGGAAGCTGGCCTTCAGGAGAAGGAAAAGTTGAAGGGCATGGAAAACAGTTTAAGTGTGCTGTGCAAATGGGTGTGTATGATAAATGACCCTCATTTAGTCAATACTGATGGCGGCTGAGTCCTCCTTTCAATTTAATCCTGATGTAAAACAGGTCTGTCCCAATGAAGACTGGGCACAGTGGCCTGGTTTCAGTGCTGTGGTGCAGAGTAATTTGTGCAGTAGAAATAGTGAACCACTATCCAATGGGGACCCTCTTCTTTACTTCCGTTGTCCTCAGTTTACCTGTGTGTAAGCTGCAATTATGATGCAAAGTACTTGCACTTCTTGAATTTTTTCTCCATCTTTCTCTGAAACCACAATTCCCATGACTATAAAAAATTAAATTTTGCTCTGAGGTGGAGGTACACTGTTTCTTTAATGTTCTATAAAGGTGCTTTTAAGAAGTATCTTTCCTTTCACCCTTGTCTCTCTCTCTCTCTTCCGTGACATCCAGGATGGAAAGGGCATGGACTTTTGTGAGAAGTGAGCATTTTCAGTTAAGACTTAAAATCTTTAAAAAAAAAAAAAAAAAATCTTACCTTTGATGAGGCATCACCTTGAGTGAAATCCCAAGAATTCTAATGACCTCAGCCAGCCAATGTGGCAGCAAAATGATGATGCAAGAGGCCCCAGGCTGAGCTCTTTGTTATGTGACAGTAGGACTCTGACTGTACCCTCTGAGTTTGAACTCCTCCACCATTCTCTGGAAATGCTGAAAAATCTTCCTGGGGATTTAAAGAGTCTTACACATCCCGAGACTCCAGAATGAAGTATTTGCTTATCATCCATTTTTACCCCCTTTGAAATAGTCTGAGCCTGCATTGTAACCTCAGGTCAAAACTATTTGGGGTGGTGGAAACTCATGATAAACACATGCTTTTGAAGGTTAGAATGCCATAAGTTTAAGAACATCAGATTAACCTTTTTATTTAAAAATTTTAAAAAAACCTCCAAAATGTTAAGAGCACCACATGCTGGGGTACATGTGTCTGTATATATCTATACACGCATGTATGTGTTAATTATGCCCCCCTAAAAATAGAAATGTTTGCTCACCAAAATATATAGACATCTATTTAAACTGCTTTATTTAAGAAGTTAATGGTGTTTTGAATAATTAGCAGACTTTTAAAAAAAACTGTGCATTTATCATCATTTACTACAAAAGAGAAATATTTCATCCTCTATCTGAAAGCTTATGTTTTGCTTCTAGCAAGACAGGGAAGAATTATATTTTCTTAGAAATAAAGTCATTGAAGTGTATGATTTCCATGGAATAAGGCTCTTGAATAGCTGTTACTACATACATTTATTGAATATTGTCAAAATATAAGAACATTTTCTTTACTTGTATGATTATCTTTAACAACAGATTTATGCCTTTGAACAATATATACTTAAAATTTCTCCCTTTTGAGAAAAGAGGTACATTGGATGTATAAAATTCATTTATTCCATTATTATTATTATTATTTTTGCAGTACACGGACGTCTCACTGTTGTGGCCTCTCCTGTTGCGGAGCACAGGCTCCGGACGCGCAGGCTCAGTGGCCATGGCTCATGGGCCCAGCCGCTCCGCGGCATGTGGGATCCTCCCGGACCGGGGCATGAACCTGCGTCCCCTGCATCGGCAGGCGGACTCTCAACCACTGCGCCACCAGGGAAGCCCCTATTCCATTATTTTTATTTAGAATGGTAGCCACAATTTTTTCTCAATGAATGCATCACACTCATTAGAAAAATTGTATCTATAACATTCATTTTGGGTGTTTTTCTTACAAAGTGGAAAAAAGTTGCCTTAGTAGAGCTATCATCAGAAAGAGCGCTTTTAAATTTCTACCTCTAGATTTCTGTAAAACCACTGTTTAGTGGACGCATGGCAACTTAGTTTTACTAAATGCCTGTGTTGCATGGGCCCTTACTTTCAGCCCAGAGCTGAAAAAATTTAGCTGTGATTGAGCTGAGTTTTCCCCCATTGGTTACCAGTAATAGTGGTGGTATAATCAGCAGGGAATTGACAAGTTTGCATCTATGTATGATGCACAAAGAGTTCTGGTGTCTCCAGTCTGTGAGAGTGGTGCATATCCAAGATCTATTTTGCAGGGAAACTAAACATCTGGACCTCAAACACACAGAGGGCAGACACAAGAAATTCAAAAGTAGTATTTCCCAATACCCATAATCCCACCTGAATACACAAGTATGCTTTGTTTGTAGTATTTGGGTAGCAGATATTAGGGTCCTTAACTTTTAGCTCATTCTCTTAAAGATTACTTTTAACCAGGGGTCAAGGTGTCCATTCACTCAGGTGTGCAGTTATACCTTTTGCCCGTAAACAATAGATTTTCCACGTGAAAAGAAAGGGCAAATACAATTTGCTGTCAATTTTGCCTCAGTGGAAAGATGGGAACACAATCTCTATTATTCTTCCTGCGGTTTATTGGTGACTGTTGCTAGGTAATGCCGTTTCCATTAAGCATCAGGAAACTAATGGGAGGGTTTGGAGACTAGGTTTCATTATACAATTAGCCCTTGATGTGTTGCGGAATCTCACGTATCTGTGTTCAGGTGAGAGAAGAATGTTTCCAGCCAACCCCTAGGAATAGTCAGAGTAGGGACATGTAGTGATTATACAAAATTAAAAAGTAGTCCATTCCTAAAAATTCAGCTCCTGGTATTTTATTGCTAATATCAACCTTAGTTATTTTCTTGAGGATTTGCAGCCAGAATAAGATACAGATGTGTGAGAACACGTATAGAAATGGCAAAGCTTTTCGGCACCCTCATTCAATAAATACATCGTTTTTGGAAAGTGGAGATTTCAAAGCAGATAAACAGAAAATACATAAATAAGCTCAATGCATACAGACATACACACATGCATATATCCATAACCAAAAAAGTGGTACAAAGAAAGAAGAAATAGGCAGGGCAATATTATAAAGTTTGTAGTGTACAAAGAGGACAAAACATGAGCAATAATTTTCTTTGGTCTTCTAGGCAAGTGAAGTGCCTCTCTTTGGACTTCTGTGCACTCTCTACGTGCCTCTGCCAACACGGGGCCACACTATGGGTTATTATGTGCATTTTAGTCTGATTACCACCACTGGGCTGACCAAAAGCGATGTGAACGAGGGATCCTGTTGGATTTCTGCTGAAGCTCGCAACCCCTCTTAATCCACACTGTGCCTGTTACTCTTCACAACCTAGGTCTTTGGGGGACTATTGGAATTGTCTTCCTTCTGGTCTTTAACCACTCATTTCTCTCTTGTCCTTCCATCTTCCACACTGACAGATGTGGCCATTTGATTGTCATTCCTGTTTTACACACACACACACACGCACATGCGCATGCATGCGCGCACACTTTGGCTCCTTATTTACCCACAAAGCCCTTTACCAACCAGCCTTGTCTTCTGTCTCTCTACACTCTACCCCCCACCCCAAGCCCCACCCACCCCACACTTCGCATCTTTGGGTGACTTCCCCGCCTATCTGCTATGCTCTGTTCCCAGACCTCAGTCCCTGGATTATAAAAATGAATTAATAAATTAAACACTAGTCCCATGATCCCCTTCCAGACCGTTACTTTCCGAACTTGTCTCTGTTCACGTCCTGGACCATGTGGCATTTTGTTTGGAGTCTGGAGGCCATCCATCTGCGTTCCTTCAATCCCGGCTCTTGGACTGCCTCGGCTGACCTCAGGGTCATCTCGCCTCATCTCCACGTCATCTCACCTCCATCTCACCTTGGAGTCAGAGACTCCATGAGCTCTCTTCCCACTGGTGTTACTATTGTCAAAAAAAAATGGGGGACACAGCACTGACATCTCTTGTGACAGATTTGATTTCTGTGGTAGAATTGTAACATTCTGGTGCTTCTCAGCATTCCTGAAATGGGATGTGTCTCTGGAGCCCAGCGCCAAGATTGTCAGTGACCCCCTGCTCTGAAGACCATGCATGATCTCAGAAGACTCTTGGAGGGGATGTGGGGGTGGGCCAGGTGCTGTGTACACAGAGAGAGGCTGAGTGGGCTGTGGGGTGATAGGAAAGAACAAACCTGACTCCATATTGGATCTGTTTCTTTTACTTTAACCTTTATATTCTATTGCTTTTGCTACAAGTTAAGAATGTTGCCTACAGCTTGAAATACACAGGATAGCCCATTCCCAAGACTCTGACCTTTAACGGTATAACACTTTTCTATTTATAAAGAGATAAAAAGTTGTAGAACAGAAAATAACATTCATTTTGTTGGACGTTTATCAGAACATTGTGACCAGATCTACGTGGACACCTGCAAGAACAAATGATTTTGGCACCAAGAAGTTTGCAGCAGCCAACCACACCTCCTCCCCTTTTAGTACGAAGAAAGTCTGAATTCTAAATGGGGGAGGATGGTTCTTTGGGACACTAGCTCACCATCTTCTAAGTCTACTGGCTTTCGGAATAAAGTCGCTATTCCTTGCCCCAACAGGTCTCTCAGTTTATTGGCCTATCATGTGGTGAGCAGTATGGGATTGGACTCCGTAACCATGGAGTCCAATACCCTCTTTTCTTTAGGGATGTGCTGAGGGAGTGAGAGGGGAGAAAAGCTTTTCTAGATTTTTGCCCCTCCACAGACTTTCAAAAGATTTCTTCTGGTGAGTTTGTACTGCAGCTAATCTTCTGACTCATGGTTAGAGTACCTGATACATAGCGGTTCTTAGTAATGGTGATGGTGATTGGTACGGTGTTATTTCCCATTTTATTTGGTCTATGGATATTTGTGCTGGTTTGTTGCTCACCTTGTATGATATAAAAGGAAAATAAAATACACACATAGAATAAAAATATCTTAGTCATTCATCTCATTTGGCAGGGATGGGTCAGTTTATCAACATTAACTGAATTTTCTCTGATTCCCAAGATCTGAAGAGTGAAATAGGAGCCAGTTGCACACAGAGTCACCAGAATTATTGGCTATGGGCTGTTTCCCAAAATAGGCAACAGATGAGTGCTGTGAGGTATTGTTGGAAATCCACTTTCTTCACTTGTATTTCTGATGATTTCTCCTGGTTCAGAAGTCCTGTGTAAATATTGTTTTTTTTTTTTGTTGTTGTTGTTTTGTTTGTTTTTTTGTGGTATGCAGGCCTCTCACTGTTGTGGCCTCTCCTGTTGCAGAGCACAGGCTCCAGACACGCAGGCTCAGTAGCCATGGCTCACGGGCCCAGCCGCTCCGCGGAATGCGGGATCCTCCTGGACTGGGGCACGAACCCGTGTCCCCTGCATCGGCAGGTAGACTCTCAACCACTGCTCCACCAGGGAAGCCCTAAATATTGTTTTTGAGGAGGAATTATTCCAGGAGAAGTTATCAAGGCAAGACATTATGTTTTGTTCATCTAACAAGTATGCAAATTCACCTCTTTAAACCACTTAAAGAGGGCAGAGAGTATTAGCAAATCTATTCTAGTTGAAAGGTAAAATGAGGGAAAGGCGAAGATAAAGCTTAGGGGAAATTTGCTTGTTGTGCTAAGTAGAATGCATATTTCAGAGTGCAGAGAATGTGGGAGAGGTGAATCTACAGGGCAAAATCAGGGAGCCACATTCCAGGTGGAGGGATGAAGCTAGAACTAATGTTTCAAATTTGTTTAACAACACTCCACCTCACAGTTATACCCCAAACAGTGGACCCTTACAACCTCAGGAAATTCCCACCCAATTGGAGTAGCCTCCAGATGACTTTCATCTTAGCACCTCCTGGGGAGTACTAACTTTGAGGCCTTTTCCCCAAGAGAGCCCCCTCCTTGTTTTTTGCCAGCCCCTGGCACCAGGGCTTCACGTGGTTGCTTTTTGATTTCTACACATTTTTCTTTATACTATTTTTTTGGTTCTTTGAGTAGAAGGAGTTCTTTTCATAGGTGCTAAATGAAGCCCTTTCAGGCTTTCTGGAGAGCATGTGTCCTTGTCTCTGTTCCTCTTGTGCTAAATTGGCTGAGCAAGAGGGCTGGCTCTCCACCTCACCTCCCACACTTGTCCAAGTTCTCAGATGACCACGTGACACAATCACAGCCAATGAGGTGTAGGTGGAAGTCCCAGAGGAGAGTGTCCCTTCTCAAATATTGAAGGCATGTCTTTTAAGATAAATTTAATCCTTCACTTTTTGCCTTTTCCCGTCCTTCTTTCTTCCACACAGAGAGCAAGACCTGGGATGCAGCAGCCATCTTGCAATCTGGAGTGTCAAGCATGATCACAAAGTATTCCCTGCCAAGATAGCACAGCAGAGTAATGGAAAGGACCTGTGAGTTTTACACTATTTTTGAGTACCGTATAAGGCCCAGACTGCCTATACCCAAACTTCTTGGGAGTGAGAGAAGTACCCTTCATTTTCCCTCCCACTTTTAGTAAATATTCTTACTCTTATTTAATCCAATGGTTTTCAAAGTTTAGCGTGCATCAGAATCATTCAGAGGGCTGGGAAATATACAGATGTCTGGGCTCCATCTCCAGAATTCCTGACTCAGGAGGTCTGGGGTGGGACTGAAAACCTGCGTGGCTAACAAGTTACCGGGAGATGCTTACACTGCTGGTCCTGGGACCACACTTCCAGAACTATTGGCTTAAACCAATTATTCTATTCCTTTCCTGAGCCACCGTGCATGGTAATAGCCTGTGTCAGAATGATAAATTGTTAGTGACTTAGGGACCTTGTAAAGACTCCAGTTAGAAATCAGGGATTTCTAACACATAGAATCCTGAGAGGTACTCCAGTTTGAGGGTGGGTGGAGACCAGGATGGCACATCCATCCTTACTTCAACTAAGAATCATTTTTGTTTTATACATTTCAGTCAGACATTTGAAAGTCATTGATTGAATTCAACCTGCTCAAATTTACAAGTAAGGGGAGAGCACTTTGTCCTCCTCCTCTGGCTGTCATCTCCTGATCCCAACCCCATTTCTTTCTGCTGGGCCACACTGATGACCTATCATGGTAGGATTACCCTCTACCCTCTCCAGTCTCAGTGTTCATGTTTGTATAAAAAGACAACAATTACAGTAATTTTGCGAGTACATAGAAGAATAGATGTAGAATACCTAAGTGTCATAGATGCCTAAAACTCTACCTCCCATTTGATAGTCAGCTGGGTATTTAGATAGCGATGTGTTCATTAAGACTGAGCCTACTTGGCACATTCACAAGAACAGGTGTGGAGCTGTTCTGAAGGTGATGGAAATTGTGACTAGTCATTTTGATTTAGAGAAGTGCACGTGTGGTCATTTAAAGACTATTGTACAGGTTCTTAAAATCGTCAAGGGCAATGTTTCATGAACCTTAAAATACAGGTTGAATTGATTTATTTTTAATTCCAAAGACATACTGGAAACTTTTCTTTAAGCTGTGGTGTGGTCATCGTGAAATTCAAAATATTTAACAGTATACATGGCATGAAAACTCCAATCATTATAGATGCAGATCAGCATGATTCTACAAATTGTATAAGCAGAATGCTAATCCTGGTTATACTGGAGAGTTAGTGTAATAAGGGCAAGGGAGCTTAAGTGCCAGTTCTAGAAATACCACAAATTTGCTGTGTAACTTTGGACAAGCCACTTCCCCTCTCTGGGCTTCAGTATCTTCATTAGAAAGGGAGGAATTGATTTAGACAACCTAAACTTTCTCAGCTTTATAGTCTATTATTTTAGGGTTCCCTCTCAAGATAACGGTAAATTGGACTGAGTTATGGGAATGAGACTGGCATTGAAACCTGGAAATGTACATTTTCCTGGGATGTGGGAAGCTGGTTGTTAATTTCTGAGAATTCCTTAATACCCTAAATATGATATCTTTCTGTTTGCACCACTGTGGTTTTGTCTATAACTCCCCTCCCACCCCTATCCACAAAACTTTCTGCAAGATCTCATTTTGCCACTGAAAAAGATGCCAACAACAAAAAAAGACATCTCATTAGTTAACATTCATAATTATTCTTATGGTTAATGAACAAATCTTAATATGTATTGAAAAACAGCATTTCATAAATATCAAATGTTCTTTTATTTCTATTCAGCATGTGCTGGGAGAATAGAGGCATTTAAGTAATCTCTAAAACTGTTCCTATTTTAAAGCCAGCAACACCAAATTGGAATGCTATTTATTTGTTAAAAATCCCAAATAAATTAAGTGCCTTTCTTTCTTCATTATTCCTCTGCTAAATGTGTCTACGCACCCTCCATTGACACAAAGGCTGATGCAGTGTGTGCAAAATCCTCAAGCAAATATTGACAAATATTTCAACAACTAAGTATATAAAATCCTAGTCACATCATGTATGCTCCGTTAATTTAAATCCAAACCATTAGCTCTATTAGATCCCTACTTACAGTGGTAGAGAAATATTACCGCATATAAATGAATACTTTTCATAGCAAGGGAATATATATTATAGCTATAATTAAACAACTTCCCTATAATCTAATAACAAGAACCCTGATCTCCATCATATATATCCCAACAATCCAACAGTACTTGGCATTTGTGAATATGGTGTTTATCTTCGAGGTTAACAGCAAGATGCAAATGTTAAGGTCTAAGAGCCTTTGCAAAACCCATTCCACCTGTTGCAATACCAGATATGGAGTAGACCTTTCCTTTTTGGCATTCTTTACATGGAAGATGAAATATCAATATAGTGTTTGTCACATTCATGAATCATGACATAAAGTAAAGGTACAGGAATGCATTAAGATTCCATGGGATCTTAATTCATTTTTGTGTAGGAAAAATTCCAAACTAAGCAAAAATGAAGGAAAAGTAACAGTAGGGACTTAAGGATTTGACTGAATTCATAACAGGCTGGTTTAAGTTCTGGGCTCTTGAACCAGATGATTTGAAATCCAGTTATACCTCATGTTACATATGCAATTTTGGGCAGGTAGATTCTTCTTAAGTCTCAGTTTTCTGATGTATAAAATGCAAAAAAATAACAATTCTTATTTCTTGATGACTATAAGGATTAAACAAGATGACACATATAATGTATTAATTAGAAACGTTCCTGGTGTATAGTGAGTGAAGGATATTGCTGATTATTATTTACTATTTCAGCAAACACTAACAGCACCACTGTTACTAAATGGGTTTACAATTTTTTAACATCTTTATTGGAGTAAAATTGTTTTACAATGTTGTGTTAGTTTCTGCTGTATAACAAAAGGAATCAGCTATACATATACATATACCCCATATCCCCTCCTTCTTGCGTCTCCCTCCCAACCTCCATATCCCACCCATCTAAGTGGTCACAAAGCACCAAGCTGATCTCCCTGTGTTATGCAGCTGCTTCCCACTACCTATCTATTTTACATTTGGTAGTGTATATATGTCAATGCTACTCCCTCACTTCGTCCCAGCATAACCTTCTACCTCCCCACATCCTCAAGTCCATTCTCTACATCTGCATCTTTATTCCTGTTCTGCCCCGAGGTTCATCAGAACCACTTTTTCTTTTTGGATTCCACATATATGTGTTAGCATACAGTATTTTTTTTTCTCTTTCTGACTTACTTCACTCAGTATGACAGATTCTAGGTCCATCCACCTCACTACAAATAACTCGATTTCATTTCTTTTTATGGCTGAGTAATATTCCATTTTATATATGTGCCACATCTTCTTTATCCATTCATCTGTGGATGGACACTTAGGTTGCCTCCATATCCTGGCTACTGTAAATAGTGCTGCAATAAACATTATGGTACATGTCTCTTTTTGAATTATGGTTTTCTAAGGGTATATGCTCAGTAGTGGGATTGCTGGGTCATATGGTAGTTCTAGTTTTAGTTTTTTAAGGAACCTCCATACTGTTCTCCATAGTGGCTGTATCAGTTTACATTCCCACCAACAGTGTAAGAGGGCTCCCTTTTCTCCACACACTCTCCAGTATTTATTGTTTGTAGATTTTTTGATGATGGCCATTCTGACAGGTGTGAGATGATATCTCATTGTAGTTTTGATTTGCATTTCTTTAATGATTAATGATGTTGAGCATTCTTTCATGTGTCGGTTGGCAATCTGTATATCTTCTTTGTAGAAATGTCTATTTAGGTCTTCTGCCCATTTTTGGATTGGGTTGTTTGTTTTTTTGATATTGAGCTGCATGAGCTGCATATATATTTTGGAGATTAATCCTTTGTCCGTTGCTTCATTTGCAATGATTTTCTCCCATTTGGAGGGTTGTCTTTTTGTCTTGTTTATGGTTTCCTTTGCTGTGCAAAAGATTTTAAGTTTCATTAGGTCCCATTTGTTTATTTTTGTTTTTATTTCCATTTCTCTAGGAGGTGGGTCAAAAAGGATCTTGCTGTGGTTTATGTCAGAGTGTTCTTATGTTTTCCTCTAAGAGTTTTATAGTGTCTGGCCTTACATTTAGGTCTTTAATCCATTTTGAGTTTGTTTTTGTGTATGGTGTTAAGGAGTGTTCTAATTTCATTCTTTTATATGTAGCTGTCATGTTTTCCCAGCACCACTTATTGAAGAGGCCGTCTTTTCTCCATTGTATATTCTTGCCTCTGTTATCAAAGATAAGGTGACCATATGTGTGTGGGTTTATCTCTGGGCTTTCTATCCTGTTCCATTGATCTATATTTCTGTTTTTGTGTCACTACCACACTGTCTTGATTACTGTAGCTTTGCAGGATAGTCTGAAGTCAGGGAGCCTGAGTCTTCCAGCTCCATTTTTCTTTCTCAAGATTGCTTTGGCTCTTCAGGGTCTTTTGTGTTTCCATACAAATTGTGAAATTTTTTGCTCTATCTCTGTAAAAAATGGCATTGGTTTTTTTTAATAGGGATTGCATTGAACCTGTAGATTGCTTTGGGTAGTAGAGTCATTTTCACAGTGTTCATTCTTCCAATCCAAGAAGATGGTATATCTCTCCATCTATTTGTATCATCGTTAATTTCTTTCATCAGTGTCTTATAGTTTTCTGCATACAGGTCTTTTGTCTCCTTAGGTAGGTTTATTCCTAGGTATTTTATTCTTTTTGTTGCAATGGTAAATGGGAGTGTTTCCTTAATTTCTCTTTCAGATTTTTCATCATTAGTGTATAAGAATGCAAGACACTTCTGTGCATTAATTTTGTACCTACTACTTTACCAAGTATAGCTCTAGTAGTTTTCTGGTAGCATCTTTAGGATTCTCTATGTATAGTATCATGTCACCTGCAAACAGTGATAGCTTTACTTCTTTTCCAATTTGGATCCTTTTTATTGCTTTTCCTGTCTGATTGCCATGGCTAGGACTTCCAAAACTATGCTGAATAATAGTGGAGGGAGTGGACATCCTTATCTTGTTCCTGATTTTAGAGGAAATGGTTTCAGTTTTTCACCACTGAGAATGATGTTGGCTGTGGGTTTGTCATATATGGCCTTTATTATGTTGAGGTAGTTTCCCTCCATGCCCACTTTCTGGAGAGTTTTTTATCATAAATGGGTGTTGAATTTTGTTGAAAGCTTTTTCTGCATCTGTTGAGATGATCATATGGTTTTTATCCTTCAATTTGTTAATATGGTGTATCTCATTGATTGATTTGCATATATTGAAGAATCCTTGCATTCCTGGGATAAACCCCACTTCATCATTATATGATCCTTTAATGTGCTGTTGGATTCTGTTTACTAGTATTTTGTTGAGGATTTTTGCATCTATGTTCATCAGTGATACTGGCCTGTAGTTTTCTTTTTTTGTGACATCTTTGTTTGGCTTTGGTATCAGGGTGATGGTGGCATTGTAAAATGAGTTTGGGAGTGTTTCTCCCTCTGCTGTATTTTGGAAGAGTTTGAGAAGGTTAGGTGTTAGCTCTTCTCTAAATGTTTGATAGAATTCACCTGTGAAGCCATCTTCTCCTGGGCTTTTGTTTCTTGTAAGCTTTTAAATCCCATTTTCAGTTTCAGTGCTTGTGATTGGTCTTTTTAGATTTTCTATTTCTTCCTGGTTCAGTCTCAGAACGTTGTGTTTTTCTAAGAATTTATCCAATTCTTTCAGGTTGTCCATTTTATTCATGTATAGTTGCTTGTAGTAGGCTCTCATATTCCTTTGTATTTCTGCAGTTTCAGTTGTTACATCTCGTTTTTCATTTCTAATTCTGTTGATTTGAGTCTTCTCCCTTTCTTTCTTGATGAGTCTGGCCAACGGTTTATCAATTTTGTTTATCTTCTGAAAGAACCAGCTTTTAGTTTTATTGATCTTTGCTATT
This sequence comes from Lagenorhynchus albirostris, assembly GCF_949774975.1. Taxonomy (NCBI): domain Eukaryota; kingdom Metazoa; phylum Chordata; class Mammalia; order Artiodactyla; family Delphinidae; genus Lagenorhynchus; species Lagenorhynchus albirostris. Next base: position 147,393,107 of record NC_083095.1, on the reverse strand, counting down.
GTTTCCTTCATTTCTTTTTCATTTATTTCTGATCTGATCTTTATGATTTCTTTCCTTCTGCTAACTTTGGGGGGTTTTATGTTCTTCTTTCTCTAATTGCTTTACATGTAAGGTTAGGTTGTTTATTTGAGATGTTCCTTGTTTCTTGAGGTAGGATTGTATTGCTATAAACTTCCCACTTAGAACTGCTTTTTCTGCATACCATAGGTTTTGGGTTGTTGTGTTTCCATTGTCATTTGTTTCTAGGTATTCTTTGATTTCTTTAGTGATCTCTTGATTATTTAGTAGCATATTGTTTACCCTCCATATTTTTGTATTTTTTACAGTTTTTTTTCCTGTAATTGATATCTAGTTTCATAGTGTTGTGGTTGGAAAAGGTACTTGATATGATTTCAACTTTCTCAAACTTACCAAAGATTGATTTGTGACCCAAGATGTAATCTATCCTAGAGAATGTTCCATGAGCACTTGAGAAGAAAGTGTATTCTGTTGTTTTTGGATGGAATGTCCTATAAATATCAGTTACGTCCATATTGTTTAATGTATCATTTAAAGCCAATGTTTCCTTATTTATTTTCATTTTTGGTGATCTGTCCATTGGTGAAAGTGGGGTGTTAAAGTCCCCTACTATGATTGTGTTACTGTTGATTTCCCATTTTATGGCTGTTAGCATTTGCCTTATGTATTGAGGTGCTCTTATGTTGGGTGTGTGAATATTTACAATTGCTATGTCTTCTTGTATTGATCCCTTGATCATTATGTAGTGTCCTTCTTTGTCTCTTATAATAGTCTTTAAAGTCTATTTTGTCTAATATGAGAATTGCTGCTCCAGGTTTCATTTGATTTCCATTTGCATGGAATATCTTTTTCCATCCCCTCTCTTTCAGTCTGTATGTGTCCCTAGGTCTGAAGTGGGTCTCTTGTAGACTGCATATATACGTGTCTAGTTTTTGTATCCATTCAGCCAGTCTACATCTTTTGGTTGGAGCATTTAATCTATTTACATTTAAGGTAATTATCAATATGTATGTTCCTATTACCATTTTCTTAAGTGTTTTGGGTTTGTTTTTGTAGGTCTTTTTCTTCTCTTGTATTTCCTGCCTAGAGAAGTTCCTTTAGCAATTGTTATAAAACTGGTGGTGCTGAATTCTCTTTGCCTTTGCTTGTCTGTAAACATTTTAATTTCTCTGTCGAATCTGAATGAGATCCTTGCTGGGTAGATTAATCTTGGTTGTAGGTTTTTCCCTTTTATCACTTTAAATATGTCCTGCCACTCCGCCTGGCTTGCAGAGTTTCTGCTGAAAGATCAGCTCTTAACCTATGAGGATCCCTTGTATGTTATTTGTTGCTTTTTCCTTGCTGCTTTTAATATTTTTTCTTTAATTTTTGATAGTTTGGTTAATATATCTTGGCATGTTTCTCCTTGGATTTATCCTGTATGGGACTCTCTGTGCTTCCTGTACTGGATTGACTATTTCCTTTCCCATATTAGGGAAGGTTTCAATTATAATCTCTTCAAATATTTTCTCAGCCCCTTTCTTTTTCTCTTCTACTTCTCAGATCCCTGTAAATCAAATGTTGGTGCATTTAATGTTGTCCCCAAAGTCTCTGAGGCTGTTCTCAATTCCTTTCATTCTTTTTTCTTTATTCTGCCCTGTGGTAGTTATTTCCACCATTTTATCTTCCAGGTCACTTGTCCGTTCTTCTGTCTCAGTTATTCTGCTGTTGATTCCTTCTAGAGAATTTTAAATTTCATTTATTGTGTTGTTTATCATTGTTTGTTTGCTCTTTAGTTCCTCTAGGTCATTGTTAAACGTTTCTTTTATTTTCTCCATTCTATTTCCAAGATTTTGGATCATCTTTACTATCATTACTCTGAAATCTTTTTCAGGTAGACTGCCTATTTCCTCTTCAGTTGTTTGGTCTGGTGGGTTTTTACCTTGCTCTTTCATCTGATGCACATTTCTCTGTCTTCTCATTTTGCTTAACTTACTGTGTTGGAGTCTCCTTTTCACATGCTGCTGGTTTGTAGTTCACATTGTTTTTGGTGTCTGACCCCAGTGTGTAATGTTAGTTCAGTGGCTTGTGTAGGCTTCCTGGTAGAGGGAACTGGTGCCTGTGTTCTGGTGGGTGGGGATGGATCTTGTTTTGCTGGTGGACAGGGCTGTGTCTGGTGGCGTTTTTTTGGGTGTCTATAAACTTAGTATCATTTTAGGCAGCCTCTCTGCTAATGGGTGGGGTTGTGTTCTTCTCTTGCTAGTTGTTTGGCGTGGGACGTCCAGCCCTGGAGCTTGCTGGCCGTTGGGTGGACTTGGGTCTTAGCGTTGAGATGGAGATTTCTAGGAGAGCTCTCACTGATTGATATTACATGGGGCCAGGAGGTCTCTGGTGTTCCAATGTCCTGAACTCGGTTCTCCCACCTCAGAGGTTCAGGTCTGACACCAGGCTGCAGCACCATGATCCTGTCAGCCACACCGCTCACGTTGATTGTTGGGATTTAATCCACTGCTCCTGAGGCTGCATGGAGAAATTTCCCTTTTTTTTTCTTTGTTCACACAGCTCCTAGGGTTCAGCTTTGGTTTTGGCTCCACCTCTGCCTGTAGGTAATCCTCAGACCTCTGTTTGGAAGTTTGAGGTCTTCTGCCAGTATTCCGGCTGTAGGTATGCTGTAGGAGTTGTTCCAAATGTAGATGTATTTTGATGTATTTGTGGGAAGGAAGGTGATCTCCACATCTTACTCCTTTGCCATCTTGAAGGTCCCCTATCTGGGGCTTTACATTTTTGAAAGTAAAGTCACATCAAAAGTCAGTGAAGACTAAACTAAAAGTAGTGATCATTAGAAAAGGAAAAAAGAGGAAAAAATTAAATGGTATAATTGATCAATTCCACAGCTGATTATGGCCACCCTTCTAAGCTGATTCTGGACCCACAATAAGTGACACATTTCTGCTGAATTTAATCTAGAATAAAAGTCATAATGCATAATGTTAGGATTAAGAGAGTGCAAATACAACTATGTAGGATATTAGGAAGACTAAGAATTCTATACACAGTCTCATAACATAGATGATTTTTAGGGAAAGTAAAAATGGTGGAAATTGATTCCAGAAAAAAATGTACAAGCTTGTCCAGGTACTATTTGTTTATCACCAAAGAATAGGGCACTGAGCCCAGATGGTTTATTAGATGAATTCCAGAATACTTTCAAGGAGCAAAGAATCCCTGTTCTATTTAAAATATCTGGATGAGAAAAATGGAGGATGTGTTCTCAGATTTATTTTGTTGTATTAGCATAACTTTGCAGCTAAAAAAAGTTGCATACTTTTCTCATTTACCATCAATATAGTTGCAAATGTTATAAATTAAATATTAACAAGATTAAGTTGAAATCAAGAATGTTTCAACATTAAGGAAGCTATTAAAATAATTTATTACATGAATAACCAAAAGAGAAAAACATGATTATTACAATATATTCAGCAATCCATTTGAAATCCAACATCCATTTCTCATAAAAATTCTCAAACTGATTCTAGAAGAATTCTTTCATGATACGATAAAAAATATCTGAGAACAACCATGTTTATTACAAACGTTGATGAAAACTTGGATGTATTCTCACTAAAGTTAGGGGAAATATTTTGTTATTTTGTAACATGTAGAAAAATAATAAAAAGTAAAAAATATATAAAGATAAATATTTTACATACCAAGGCATAAATACAATTGTGTGAAAATTATTTTAGAAGTTAATTTATATATATTAAGTTATTTTAAGAATTATTTCATACTATGTCCTCAAAATAAATTACATATGGATTAAAATTTAAGATTATTAGAGAACAGTCTGGTATTTCCTCAAAATTAACCCTGGAATTACCATTTGAATGAGGCATTCCACTCGATGATATATGAGAAATGAAATGAAAGAATAAAAGACTGAAATGAAAGAGAAATGAAGATATTTTCACATGAAATCTTACACATAAATATTTATAATCATATTATTCTGAATAGCCAAATGGTGGAAATAAGCCAAATGCCCAAGTGATGAATATATAAATAAAATGTGGTATAATCATACAATGGAATATTATTCAAACATAAAAGGAATGAAGTAATGATATATACCACAAAATGATTGAATCTTGAAACTATGCTAAGTGAAAGAAGCCAATCACAAAAGACTGCATTTTGTATAATTCCACTTTTATGAAATGTCTAGAACAGGTAAATTTATACAGACAGGAAGTAAATGAATGGTTGCTATATTCTTCAAGAATGGGGTAGAAGTGGGGGGCTGGGTGTGATAGCTAGAGGATATAGGACATCTTGGGGGTTGTAAAAATGTTGTGAAGCTGTTTCTGGTGATGACTTCACAATTCTGGGAAGACACTAAAAATCATTGAATTGTGTATTTTAAATGAGTGAACTGTATGGTATGTGAATTGTATCTCAATTAAGTTGTTATAAATTTAAAATAACATCCTTGTGTTAAAGAAGAAGCTTCCAGCTATGGCTACAAAGCTAAAATCAACAAAGAAAAAAATATATTCATAGAGTCATGTATGCAAAAACTGATAAGGACTATATTGAAAAAAGAAGTACCCTCAATAAACAAAGTTAAAGGCAAAAGACAATCTATGAAAATATTTATAACTTATATGCACAACAGGAGCTTAATATCACTACTGTGTATGTGACCATGTGACAAACTGAAGTTTCATTCAATATTAGTATATACAATTAAGTATGCCCTTTATTATACTCTTTCTGGAGGGTCATTTAGTACTGAGATATAGTGTAAGACTAGGACTAAAAGCATCACATTGATGTGACTTTGAATCCTAGTTCTGCCATTCACTGGCTGGGTTAATTTGGTAATTTACCTAACCAATCTGGCCTTCTCTTTTCCTCATAACAAAATTAGAATACCCTTTCATGGAATTGTTGTGAGGCTTAAAATAATGTAAGTAAAGAAGCATATTGCCTAGTACATAGTAAGAGGTCAACAGAATGGCTGTTGTTATAATATTATATTTTAAAATGCCTTTTGACTTGAGAATTTTGCTTCTTAGAGTGTTTTTAACTAACATAACTAAGAATTTATGCAAAGATAAAACAATGCCCAGAATGGTAAATTACTGAAATTCCACTTGAATGAATTTTAGTGTATCCACTGGATGAATGATTACACAACCATAAAAGTGGTTTTAAACTTTCTGGAAGCTAATTTGGCAATATGTAGCAAAAGCTTTAATATGTTTCTACCCATAGGTCTAGAAATGCTCAATAAAATTTATCCCAACAAATTTATTCCAGGATTTATTACAAGAAAATAATCAAACTATATACTCATTGATTTACTCAACAAGGATATTCATTGCATTATTGTTTATAACAGTGAAAAACTGAAATCAATTTAAATGCCAAATAATAAAGGATATGAAATATTATAAGTCAAAAGAGAATTCAGCAAGGTTGCTGGATATGCTGTCAACATACAACATACTATTAATTTTGCATGAGCAACTATTCAAAAATAAAACTGTTTAAAAAGTAACATTTATAATAGCATTAAAAGACATAAATATCATATATAATCATAACAAAACATATACTTAAGACCTTTATGAGGAAAATTATATAATTTATTGAAAAGAAAAATACCTAAACAAATATACCATGGATATGAATAGTAAGGCTCTCTATGGTAATGGTGAAAATTCTCCACAAATTAATACTATGTGATCCCATTCAGTACCCCAGTAGAGTTTTATAAAATTGTATGAATTTTATAAATGTATAAAATTGTATAATCTGATTAAAAAATGGAAGAGTTAAAAAGCAAAGATAACAGGAACATTTTGAAGAAGAAGAATATAAAGAAACTCCCATAATCAAAAACATTTTATACAGCAATTAGGGTATTTTATCAATAATAAGCCAGACTATTAAATTAGTAGAATAAAATAGAGGACATGGAAACAATACACTTTCATATATTGACAGTGTATCTCGCATATATTAAAACTTGGTACATGGCAAAGATTGGTTAAATTGGTGAAGAAAGAATGGACTCTTCCAAGCATGATGATAGAAGTATAAACATGCACAACCTCTGTGGAGAGAAAATTGGCAAAGTCCAGTGAAGTTTGAGATGCACACAGCCTGTTACCCAACAGTCCTAATTTAGAGCCCGTGGTAGATAAGCACTCAGAATACATGATCAGAAACATAGGCACTGAGATATTTTTTAAAAAGCATGATTTCAAATAGTAACTTAACTGCCCATTAATAAGGAAAGAAGTAAGCTATGAGTTATGACTTATTTATTATAATGGAATATTTCAAGCATTTAAGGGATTTAATGATTTATTATTTTGGAACCTATTGTATGACACTATCAGATGAATAAAATATACAGGCTCTAAAAGTTTAACATGCTGTACAGTTGGTGTAATTATGGTTAATTAAATTTTTTTCTCTTTGTGTATATGCATGCATATTTTCTGATTTTATAGATTGCACAATTATTTTCATAACAAAAACAATAAGGCATTTTCAAGTATGGATTTCTTTATATCTGACACAGCTGGTAACTACCGATCTAAGAGAACTATTTCTTCTTGGTGAGAGCACATTGGGGAAAGCATGAGCCTTGACAAAACAGGGACAAATAAGGGTCAGGCTTTCGTGAAAACCACCCTTCAGCCTAGCTCTACTGTCAGATCATATGGAGGACACTGTGACTGAGAAGAATATTCTTCTGTGGAGACTGAAGTTAAATGCTGGCTGTGTAGGCTAAAAAAAATTGTCTCCTCCTCTATAAAGATATTCACGTCAAGTTCTTGGTATCTGTAAATGTTACCTTTTTTGGAAGAAGGTACCATTTGAAGATTTAGTAAGGATCTTGAGTTGAGGCCATTCCAGATTATCTGAGTGGAACCTAAATCTAATGATGTGTCCTTATAAGAGATACATAGAGTAGAACAGGAGAAGGTTATGTGAAGATGAAGGCAGAGATTGGAGTGATGTAGCCATAATCCATAAACCAAGGGGTGTCAGTAGCCACCAGAAACTGGGAAGAGGTGAGGAACAGAATCTACCCTAGAGCCTTTGGAGAGGGCATGGCCCTGCAGACCTCTGGATTTCAGACTTATGGCCTCCAGAAGTGTGAAAGTATACATTTCTGTTACAAGCTGTCAGTTTGTTGTTAGTTGTTATGGTAGTCACAGAAACTAATACGTTGGCCAACAGGCAGAAACTCAGTACTGACTACGCACTCAGGTAGTGGTATCTGAGCTCTAAATGGTGGAGATTAAACCAAAGAGTCAGTGGTTTAGGTCTTTGTCATATTAACATTGACTCTTTGGGGAGAAATATACCAGTAAGAAGAGGCCCTGCACAACTGGCTGAAATCATACCATCAAGAGAAACACAGCCCCACAAAGCCGCAGTGAGCAGACAGCAGCCCGTCCAGACCAAGCATGCTCCCAACTTCATTAGACCTAGATGTGTGCACTGGCATTTCTAGAAGGAAATTAATCTTACATAAGAAAATGATTGTTGATGGAATCTAAAGACTTGAGGAAGTAGTGGTCCTTATAGCCCTATGACTTGTAACACATTCAACTTTTGTTTACTTTTTTTTTCCTTTTTCACATTTTTATTCTCATACATTGTGGCCAGAGTGGTCAGGATGCTTCTCAGAGGAGAGTTTTGCCCATGATTCTGAGGGGTGTGTGTTTGTGTGTGTGTGGGGGGGATAAGTGGAGTCAAAGGATAGTCCAACAGCCCAATAACCACAAATAGGTACCAAAGGGTACCAATGTCAGTCCCCAGATAAGGATTTACCAGATAGAGTAGCTCTATTTATCTTGTGTAAATCAACTTTATTTCAACCATAAGCTCCTGTCCTCCTGGACTATGGGAAGCTTAAAGTTAGTCATTCTTAGGGGTCCTTCTCAAACAGAGCCAAGTTTCCAGAATCTTCTATAATGCCACATGTCAGTGATGTTCATTCATCACTGCGTGCTTCAAACCCTCCGTTGTTGCCAAGAACCTCCCTGCTCCTGCCTGAATGATCTCTTCATGTTCGCTGGCTCCCTGATACTTTCACATGTTGTTCAGGGCACCAGGCTCCTTGGTGAGGGTAAGAAATGCATGCTCATCTCCCTCTGAGTTTTACCCAGAAGCAGGGCACAGGTTTCCATTCTCCAGAACCCACAGACCTCTTTCTATTTCCCCAGTCTTTGGACGACTCTTTCCAGTAATTAAAATCTTTTCCTCTCTGCCTGGAGCTATATCTCCCCTACGCCTGACTTTCCCAGAAACTTAATATAATGTGCTCTGTGGTTTTCAACTTTTGGAAAGAAAATGCTGGGATGCTTTCTCCCCATCTCACACTTTAATTGGGACAAGAAAACCTAGCGGCTATGACCTGCTGGAATGAACCAAATGAGAGAGAAAATGCAGGGAGAAAAAAATTTAAAACTCTGAAAAATTTACCAGGTCATATCCTCTCAGCTATGTTTGTACCATGATTCACAACAACGTTCGTTAAACATCCTGGACAAGGGAGCGGCTATGGACTTCAACCTCAAACCAATTATTTTTTTACATCTTTATTGGATTAAAATTGCTTTACAATGTTGTGTTAGTTTCTGCTGTACAACAAAGTGAATCAGCTATATGTATACATATATCCCCTCCCTCTTGAGCCTCCCCCCCACCCTCCCTATCCCACCCCTCTAGGTCATCACAAAGCACCGAGCTGATCTCCCTGTGCTATGCAGCTGCTTCCCACTAGCTAGCTATTTTACACATGGTAGTGTATATATGTCAGTGCTATTCTCTCACTTATTCCTAGCCTCCCCTTTCCCCACCGTGTCCTCAAGTTCGTTCTCTACGTCTTCGTCTCTGTTCCTGTCCTGCCACTAGGGTCATCAGAACCATTTTTCTAGGTTCCATATATATGCATTAATATATGGTACTTGTACTTTGAAATGCAGATTTGAGTCCACATCCTCAACTTTGCAGCCTTCTTGTTCTCCTTTCTGAGACACATTTGTGTGGATAACAGCTCATCTCCAGGAGTACACTGGACCTGTGCGGGAGTAGAAAGTCAACTGGAATGGTCTGGGGGTTGCTGCTTGTCCCCTACTAAGGGGATGTTTGTGGATGCCAGGGAATCTCCGTATAGCTTGTTTGTCACTGATCTGGAGAGAGCTTCCAAGGGGAAAGGATGCTCGGTGACAATTACATTTCTGAAGCTCTGTGCTTGAGAAACTTTATGACTTTACTCCACACTCACCACCCCCCAAATTCAATAATATCCTAAATGGTAAAAACCTCAGAGACATTGAGATGCTGCAAAATGCAAAGATGGTGACCCCTTCTCTGGTCTAGCACACGTGCAGTGCAACTCCATTTGGATATGATGCTGAAAAAAACTGGAAAGGCACCATTTCAATTCCCTTGATGTGTCTTCGAGTAGAGTCACTCAAAGGAATTGACCCAATGTGACATTTTTCACTCTAATGAAAATCTAATATCTTCTCCTGGCTACTAGTCTCAGTTTCCTCAACTTTTTAATATTTAGGAAAATACTGGGTAGCCTTACTCAAAGATAAGCCTCAACTACCATCTTTTTTGCTCATATTTTCCAAATTTATGTCTTCAGCTAAAACCTCTCTCCTGAAAGTCAGCAGTTTACTTGAAATTTCCACTTAGAGTCAGTAAGCCATCTCAGTGCATCTCAGTGCAACACATCTCACACTTCCCCCATAAACCAATTTCTCCCCAAATGTCCCACTCCTCTTGTTTTCTTCAATTTGGTTAATGCAGCACCATCTACCTAATCACTCAAAGAAGAAAATGGGCTGTAAACTTCCACTACAACCTTATTTTTCTCTACTCCTTTTTATTAGGTTTGTGTTTATCCCAGACTTTTCCCCAAGCTTTTTGTTCAACAGCTTACAATAAGAATTATGTCTCACATCATACCACATATACACACACGTGTGAAATAACACTTTCACAAAACAATAACAACCCCTACTTTATATAATAGCAAATTATTAGGTGTACCCATTAATAATTTACTATTCTGTTCTGTTCTATTTTATTTCACTTTCTTACATTCCTGCTGTGCTCCACTAAATTGATGTCACAACTCACTAATGGGTTGCAACCTGCAGTTTGAACAACATAACCAAGAGGAAAACCACAGAAAATGAGCTACATAAGGAAATAAATGCAAAGCCTTTGCTAAAATATGTAATACATGATAGACCCTAGATTAGTATTCTTTGAACTTTTAATGATATTTCTTACCTCTTTTATTTTATTTACATTCTTAATATGCCCCCTAAGTGGCCTTCCCTGATTTCTGAATGTCCATATCCTACATGTATTTCCAGACAAAAGTGCTGTTTCTTCCATAAGCTTCCCATTGTCTGTGGAGTTGGAAATGGTTGGAAAGTGATTGCTTCCTCATGTGAAATCCTGAAATCCATGTGATGTGGCCCCCACCTCTCCATCCCCAGAGCACTTTCCACAGTCTGCAAGAATCATGATAGGTTCCTCTGTGTGTCTTTGATAGCTTTTAGTAAGGACCTTTAGGAGAGTCAGTGCTGAAGAAAGACACTTGAAAGAAAGTATTAATAGGATTGGAAAACTAATCATATCTGGTTCCAGTGGAGCAAAATAAGCCAATATGACTGTTTTGAGCTTGTTTTATCACAGATTCTTAACTCTAAGAGCACTAACTTTCCAAATTTGGGTCACACAGGATACTAAATATGAGTATGATGAGTACAATTTTATTGCTATTATTGACAAAATCCCTAGACAATTTAGAAAGATTTCTCAAAATCTTGTCTATAAATTCATTCTTCATGTAATAGGCCATGCTAAAATTGGAAAAACTAATAAGAAAAGAGGACATGACAATAAAATCAGAGATATATACAAACATATGTATGTACATGTGTAATTTAATATATATAATATATATAAAATTTGAGTTATTCCTATTATTAACATTATGTTTATCACATACTGAATAGATAATAATTGAAAGCAGCAGTCTTTAGAATTCTTTATTTGCATAGCCTTTAAAATAATTTGAAAAAACAATGTGCTTTCTCCGTACAAATAATGGCATGTAAAACTTTTTATCGTAAGTTTAAATAATTTCAAACTATAGACTTCTGGCAGATTTTTATAAATAAAATAGTTATGTCACAATTTTAAATACATCCAACAAAATCAAAATATCATTTCAAAATATCATTTGAAACTCATGAACACACTTCAAAAAATATACAAACACACTTCAAAAAAACTCAATGATTTTGACTTTCTTTTTACTTCTTGAATTCCAAATTTTCTTCTTTCTTCACAAAGTGTTATCTAGTGTAGCACAGTTATGTATTTGAAAATCTGTTACTAATCACTCTATCATACATATCTACAACCATATATACATATATTATATATGGTATGTATGCATATGTAAAATATTTTAATATGTTTTGTTTCCTGTGAACATAACTATTAAGAACATTTTTTTCTGGGATATTGCTACATTACTGTTAGTACCCAACTGATCTATAAACAACATAAGTAGATTACAAATTCTGATAATTATTAAAGATAAATGAAATTTTATTGGAATTTTGATAAGATGAATTATGTCCAGAATTTTTCTATGCATCAATGAAAGAGAAAGGGAAATGCTGGCAAGAGCTAGTCTGTCTGGACACCAGCATATTATTTTAAAAAAAATATGAAGTAGAGGGCTTCCCTGATGGCGCAGTTGTTGAGAGTCGTGGGTTCGTGCCCCGGTGCGGGAGGATCCCGCATGCCGCGGAGCGGCTGGGCCCGTGAGCCATGGCTGCTGGGCTTGCGCATCTGGAGCCTGTGCTCCGCGGCGGGAGAGGCCACAACAGTGAGAGGCCCGCGTACCGCAAAAAATAAAAAAATAAATAAATAAATAAATAAATAAAAAAATATATATATAGATATAGATATAGATATATATACACACACACATATATATATATGAAGTAGAAATGATTAAAACTTTTACAGGATGAAATAAAATGACAATTGACTTCAATTCATATAAATATTTAATGATAATTGGTAAAAATTAGGTTTTAACAATACCTTGAATAACAGAGAATATGAAACATATCACATAAAAGTTTTATCTGAGGTTTTATCCAGTATCTAGTAAAAAATTTGGTAGTCCCGTAAAATACTGTAGTTGAAGTTAAACGTTTTAGTCAGCTACCTATTCTATTTATGCTATTTTGACAGTGCTTTGCTTTCCAGCTCTTAAATTGCCCTAAGGATAAATATTGAGGGTAACTGAAAAGAATAGTTTCCATTTAGATATATGAAAAATAAAAAGCAATTTTTTAGCATTCTGTTTATCTTACCAATACTCTCTTTACTTTGTTTTCTAGGACTACTTTGAGAGTAGCCAAGGAATGGAAGCATCCAAACCTTTCAGTAGGTTTATGGAGTTATGGTAGCTTGATCATAATCATTAGAGGAGGTTCCCCTTTGCTTGACACTTAAAGATTTTCATTCTTTAGGACTTGGGCCACATTAATTTGGGGATGGTTGAGGCGAATGCCTTTCCTTTATAAAGTATCAATAGAAGAGCTAACGGACATTCAAGTGAGTTCTCCAGCAAATTAATTTTCTGAAAGTGGCTACATGGAAGGTGAATATCTAGAGGTTGATTGCATTAAATCTATCCATAATCATATATGGGCTATAAATCCTTTATGTTTCTCATGAGTATCCAGGGAACAGAACTTAGAACCAAACTTCAAAACAAATGATTCTTCTTGGGGATAAAGAACTGAGTAATTCCTAATTTACTGTTTTAGGGAGTGGGGGAAAATTCTGAAAATTTCTATTTATGCCTAAATAGTCCTTAACCTAATATGCTTTCCTGGATCTCCAAGAAGCTCTATGAACTTGTATAATTATGTTTGTATTGCATATACCTGCTTTGTAGGGGGTATGGGATCACAGCTGTTGTCAGATTCCAAAGTAATGTGTGACCCCAGAAGGGTTTAAAAGCCATTGCATTAGAGTTCCCTCCTTGATTCCTGTGGAATCTCTAAAACCACATTACAAAGAAATAAAAGTAAAATGAAAGAGAAAAGTGGATCAGTGAATCAATATTTTTAAAAAGTACATGTGTGTTGAATAGGAGAAGCAAAATATTAAGAGAATAAAAGAAGATTTTAGAGACTAAATCTGAAAATCTTTTCTGAAGGAAGAGGATTCTGGGTTTCACATGGGAGATTTCAAACGGAAACATCTCTCAAAGGATGCATATATACCTACAACATTTAAATATTTTCCTTCAAGGCAATATCATGGTTCCTTCTCTGGAAAATCTCCCAACTCTTAGTAGAAGAATTAATAATAATAATGCCAATAGCTATGTTCAATGATCAACTACTATGTTTCATGCACTTTACATAGAAAAACTCTCCTCCCAGACACATGTTTCTTTTTAAGGAATGGGACAAATATTGTTTAGAGCCTTTAAGTAGGTTGCCCAAAGTCATATGGACAAGAACAGCAGATCTGAGCTTGGAGCCCATATATGTCTGATTCTCTGCTCTATTCTATGCTCTATTCTATCTTATTTTGGTGGAATGACTACATCGGACAAAACAGTTGCCATTTCCCGAGATGACAACCATAAATATTGTTCCAAACTTTCAAATGTCACTTGAAAATTTTGGAAACCTGGGCCAAAAGGACCAAGAATTAACAGTGAGTGTCTGACATGACCCACCTCGTCAGAGCAGTGTTGTCCTTTCTCCATGTATGTGTCATTAGATTGCACTGTCCTTCCATATTTCCTTGGCTTCCGGTACTTGTCAAGCATCCTCCAAATCAATGAGGCTTTCTTGCATTGACTCACTTATTTCAACATGACTGCTGAGTCTCTAAAGAAGATATATTCAACACGAATGAGATTTTTCCTCCTCAGGTCTCTCTCCCACATTGAGTTATGTCTCACATTCATCCCTCCTTCTGCTGCAATATATTACATCTCCCCAATTTCTCATTTGCTTTCTAGACATTTCTACCTGGACTCTCCAGTCTCTTAAGCTTGCCATCTTGTTTGTACTCTACTTGTCTTAAAGCTTGGAGGGATTTAACCTCTTAAAAACTCAGCCCATTGGCTCATGTGATCCTTATAGCATATATGATCAAAGAAATTGGCATTCAATTGATTCTAAAAACTTCCTAACCTTTCCTCTTCTGAAGTTAAAATAATGAGTGAAAATTAGTCAGAAGCAGATGTTTTATTTGCATTTTCATTTGTAGCAGCTTAAACTAGTTTGTCTAGGTCACCCATTTAAATGGGAATTATCCTCAATGAAAGTCAATTTAACTTTGATAAGGTAAGCAATACCCAATGTGCTATCTGGTGGGTATCCTGTGAGTTCTCAGTCCATGATGTTTTCTGCTTGAAAATTTGACTACTTAGTAATGGCTAAAACCTGTTTTAAATAGTCCAATTGGTTTTTAGTTATGAAAGCTTCACCTTAGTGACTTTACCTTTATTTATTTTTGTGCCGCACATTACATAGTAGGAGATTTAAAATGTCAATCAAAAGTTTTCATATTTATACAGATCAAAAAGTTGCTATTGGATACAAGTGTTGAAGGTGTCTCATAACATGGGGTACCTCCCATCTAAATAAATGCTCAGGTCCATGAAAAGAGGAGCCTCACACCTGATTAATATACAATTCCATTGCCTAATATTTATTGGAGCAGAGACGCTTATGGTCTAAGTGAATGGAGGCAGGCTCACTTCCATAAACTGGAATAACATTCTTGACATACTGTATGTCCACATACTTTTCCTGTAAATGGAGACTCATGTGCACCTGGCTCCCCTCCCCCTGCATGGTATTTCTTTGGCTTGCCCAGATTCTGGCTCATTCTCATCACCAGGATACAGATATCAGCTGGTGGACTTGTACAGGAACTGTCGTTGCAGATGCCTCTACTTCTTAATACCCATCCTCTACTCTTGGATAATTGAATCCTCAAAGCTTTTGATCTGAACTGGAATCCTTGAAAGTTGGGGCAAAGAGGGAGTCTGCAGAGAGTGTAGCTGGGCATCTGTTGAGCATAGATCAATGGAAGCTGAAGTATCCATCTTTATAAAGGTCGATTCAAGAAGCTAAAGTCCAGGGGGACCAATGAACGTTTACTTAAGAGGCCAGAAAGGCTGAGCAAGCTGCTTCAGAGGCTAAGACGATCCTAGAAGTGATGAGACACAGGGAGGTAGCGTTTTATGATACTGGGACCATTAGGGAAGCCAGCTGGGATGGGGCTGAGCTGATGAAGTCATTCAGAAAGAGGAGGGTTGATGCTGAATCTCAGCACTATGGGTTTCAAAGACCTAATGGGCAAAAGATGAAGAAAGTAAAACCAAGCCGTAACCACAACAACCCACCACATGTGCATAACTGTCAGTCAAATGCAGTGAGAGATTTCTGTTTCTTTAGACTTGCATGCTTGAGTTTACCACTGGGGAGACTTCTTTCCTAAAAAAAACACCTACATGAGCTATTTAGTTATAAAAATGCAAAGCCAAACTCCTTTTCTGAGATGAAGACATGGCTTCAGGGCTTAAAAAAATAAATAAATCTTCAAAGTGGAAAAGAGAAGATTTCTGTGGAAGAGCCAGGGTCACCCAGAGGCCAAACAAAAGCAACTGTTTCTGGAGAAGAGTGGGGAGGGGATGGAAGGGCGGGGCGGACATTGGCTTCCATCCTCTCCTCCACTGCCTTTGGAGTCCTTTGGTTTAAGCTGTGGGGAGAGGTCGGCGGCTGTTCGCCTGAGTGATGCATTAAGACTGTTCTAGAGAAACTTCAGGTCCCATAACAAAATATGGCGCGAAGATAGTGAGAGGCCAGTCTCCCTGCCTGGGCCCTGGACCTGACCTGGATCTGCCACCTCAAGGATTATCAGCCTTGTGAGTCCTGTTCTCAGGACAGACATTGGGCTTGGTACTCTTGGTGGCACCATTAGAAGCAGGCATGATGCTCTTTCAAGCAATAACTTGAGTAATAGACAGTGATAGATGGGTGCCCATGCAGGATAGAATAGAATAGAGTGTGAACTTTATAAATGCAGCTAACAGGCATGGGTGGGCTCCTGTGAGGCATCCCTTGGGGGCCTCCCAGACCTTGCAAAAAGGGCTGAACAGGAGATGATACTAATACCAAACAATAATACTAACAATAGGATTAAAGGGAATAACACGTGCAAAGAACGTAGTAGCATGCTTAACAAATGTTAGCTCTTATTAGGAAATTTGAAATGATGTAAACAGAAGTTAAGAACTGCTGAAAAGTTAAAAGCAAAGATTCCACTGAGCAAGTTTGCTAAAAAAATGCTGTCGTCAACATAGCAACTGTCAAAAGTTTGCCTGCCTTGGAGAGATACTGGGAAACAAATTTTTAATTTGTCAGTAAAAATGATATGTAACTATGTGATATAACGTTTGAGATGAAAAGTTCAGATCTTTGGGAGTCTACTGTAAGTGACCAGCGCAGTTTTCTTGCTCCATTTCTTCTCCTGCTTTGAACGGCTCAGTTACCTGACATGACTCCCACTCCTGGGACCCACCAAAATATTTTTTAGTTAGTGTTCCCCAAGCCATCCTTCTCCTAACCTGACTTCAAGGTCAAGGAATGCCTCTGATTCCAACTGATGTGTCCTTGGTTCCCAAAATAAACTTTGTAGCTTCGTGGTTAAAAGATTATTAATCTTCTTACTTCTAGATGTTTTTGTTTGCTTCTTTTTTCTATGATGCCTATAGTGAAAAGTTGCCCATTGTACCTGCATTCTTTTATGTATATTATTGTTTTTACTACTACTGCAACTACTGCTATTATTAGTGCTTTTTTACTTAGAAGGCCAACTCTAGGCAAAGTTAGATGAAAATGTGCCTTTACCTGGGCTCCTTTCTGACCTCCTTCAGTCACAACACTGCTTCTGCTGCTGAGACTTTGCACCCACACATGGAGAGTTCACATGTCTGTACAGCTATTGTAAGGATGGTAGGAAAGACACATTTAAGGGGAGAAAAAGAAGGCTGGTATGCAAAATGAAGGTCATATGTATGTGAAGCTTTATTCTGGCATTTTCTCTTAAAAATGTGTCAAGAAGATTTCCAAATGGGAGTAGATACTCTTAGATATCATGGTTTTAATGCCCATGTAGTATTCCATTGTATGGGTAGGCCAGAGATTCTTAAATTATTCTTGGTTTTAATTCATTTGATATTTAATTCGTTGTTCTACACTCTGCTTTACTTTTACAAATTGTATGCCAAAATGAAATCATGCATTGAATTAACTACACAAACACCCCTTTGCCTAAACTGATGGCAATATTGCTGAGACTGAACTGTTAGTTGGGCAAGTAGAAATGTTTATAAGGTTATATCTGAAAGTCTAAATAGACATAGCAAATGTGGCTTAGAGTGCTAATGATTTATGCATGAAAGTGCATGTTTTTTTTTGTTTGTTTGTTTGTTTTGTTTCTGTTTTTGTTTTTTGCGGTACACAGGCCTCTCACTGTTGTGGCCTCTCCTGTTGCCGAGCATAGGCTCCAGACGAGCAGGCTCAGCGGCCATGGCTCACGGGCCCAGCCGCTCCGCGGCGTGTGGGATCTTCCCGGACCGGGGCACGACCCGTGTCCCCTGCATCGGCAGGCGGAGTCTCAACCACTGCGCCACGAGGGAAGCCCAAAAGTGCATGTTTTTAGAAAGATGCAGGAATAAAAAGTGAAGAATGCCTGGATCACAGTAGAAAATCACAAATTAGAAAATGGGAAAAATAGATTAAAAAATCAAACCTCTTTTTCAAAAATAAAATCAGTCCCTTGAAATTAAAAATATTACTTCAAACAAGCAAACATAATTTGGAGTAAAAATTCCTTTTGAAAATTAATTTTTGCAACCTGGATAGATGTCAAAGTGTTTTAGAATTTAAAGCACTTAATGGATATATTCTAGAACATTCATGGCTATATATCACTTTATATAATTTAAATTAGTTGAATTTATATTAATTTAAAAAACTGTAAGTTCCCTTGGAATTAAACAAACTTCAGAACATGTAAATCTATTGTTTAACAGTTTTACAGACATAGTTTTAGGAACTAGTTATAGGAGAAAGTGGGGAGTAGATCTTATGCTTCATTTGATCTGACCATCATTTCAGCTTTGTAAGTGTACAATCACATCATTTAAAAATAGTTTAAAATATTTTCTTATTATATTGCTTAATGCTAAGAAGTTAATGCTGAGTGATACTGGAGTCAGTAATCATCTTTGGTTTGATTTAAAATTTTATGGAGATTTTGGCTTTTGGCTTAAAATAAATCTTCATTTGATCAGAGAATACTTTTTTCTTTGGGAATCTTATTTCTTAGGGCATCTTGTTTACCAAGGGAGTTAGGTTTTTTTTTTTTTTTTTCCAGATAGGTACTTCCTAATATGGTTGCATGGTTTCTGCTAAGTTCCGTTTGGAGTTTACCTGCTTTTTATTTCCAGAGGTCTAGCAGAGGCAGGAGACGGTCAGGCTCAGGTCTTTCTATCAAAGCATTCTCTAGACTCAATGCTACAAAAACACACTCAAGGTATGGTTTTGCTCCAGGAGCTTACAACCTCATGGTACCTCGTGCCCCACTATAGCCCATGCTCCTTGACAGGACCAGACTCTGGACATTACTGATTTCCTTTGTTAATTCAGGTTTTGTCATGAGCCCACTCTCTTCCTCATCCAAAAAGAGCCTCTTGAGAGACCTGGTGTGCTCCTTGCAAGAAGGCAACACAGGCAGAGTTAGACAACACTAAATAGTTAGGAGCTATTTGTGGGGACACTGAAGAGTCAGGTGGTGTGTTCAGGGTAGTGTGATGCTTTTCCTGAAATAAGTGGCAGAAATGATACTGGAAGATTCTCAGAGGAGTGATGCTGAGGCCAAGAGAAGCCAGTTAGGGGAGCCCTTGCATGAGGGAGAGGCTTGGGTAAGTGTTCTGGGGAGTGGACTCTGTGGGCACCACTGGTAGTTGAGGGGCTCTTTGGCATTCGCCCTGAGATCACCTTGGTGGGCCTCCTCTTTGAGCACACTCTGCTGTTGGAAAGCTAATGCCGACACCTCTTCTCATCATTACTTTCCTCTGCTAGAGCTAAGGGCTCATCTCCCACCTCACCTTGACTAGGTGCAGCCAGAAGGCCAGCTCGTGACGTAAGTCTCGCCAAACAGACGCACGACCTGTGGGCTCTGACTGTGGAGTTAGTGCCCAAAGACAGGGCCACTTGGAGATCAGAGAGGTCACAGCTGTGTTGGAGGTGTGCAGACCAGATTGTTCCTGTGGTGTGGCCCTGGGTCCTCTGGAGATCCCTGGTTTCTATCTCATTTTCCATGGCCAGCTTTCCGGCCCCTCATCAGTACGAGAGCCCCTGAGAACCTTTCTCTTTTAGCTCAAGAGAGACAGAATAGGCTTTTTTGCTTGCAGCTGAGAGCCTTGACTGACTGACTGACACAAACTGGACTTGGATGAACACAGAGAAGGGAGAAGAACATTCCAGGTGGAGGAAATGGCATCCTTAAGGGTTTAGAGACAGCGCCACACCTACCGGGCTCGGGGAGAGAGAGCAAGGGAAAAGGCTGTCTGTGGAGGGGGCTAAATGCCACAGAAAGAAAGGGGACATGAAACTCATGCTTATTGATTGACTATTGCGTGCCAGTCACATTTCCATAACGTCTTTTAGTTAATCTTCATGGTCCTGTGAGGCTCAGAGAGTGAAGAAAGATAAGGAGTTTGGGATTTATCTTTAATCCCCAAGAAACCATGGTGAGGATTTCAGGGACTATAGTAGGGCAGTGGGAGAGACCTTTTTTGGCCAGAGGAAACTTTCATTCTTGTTCCTCAAAGCAGTCTATAGAGTTGCCTTTTTAACACGTGTCTGTTTTACCCATGAAGTGACAGGCGGACTACACAGTGTATGATTTTAACATGCTTGCTTGTATAAGCCCAGTCATTATTTATTTAGCCTAAATAGACAAAATAACTTTAAGTACTTTTACCCAGGTATTAAGCACATACATTTGGCTGGAGTTTATTTTTACCCTAAGGCAGATAATTTATTACGTCCTGTCTATTGTCTTGAACTGAGTTACTCAAAAAGAACGTTATGTTCTAAGTCATCTTTTTCATAGATCGTAATAAATGATTATAACATCATTCTCAGAATAATTTTAGGGCAGGATCACAGTTCTTTATAACTAGTAGGGAACTTGGTTCATTTCCTTCGTTTTAGAAATGAGGACATGGAAGCCACAGACGCGATTTGTCATTAGTAGAGGGGTGTTTAGGAACAAAACTGGAAAAGGCAAATCGAGAATCCTAACTTCTGATCCAATTCTCTCATCACTTGACTGCATTAAGTTCGACATAGATTTTATGAGTACAGTAAAATTTTTTATCTAACTGGCACTCCTAGGTAATCACCCTCTTAGCCTAAATAATTGCAAACTCATATCTCTTCTTCTGAGAGCTTTGTTCATAGTAGTTACAAATATCGGAACATTAATCAGATTTTCCTTTTACGTATATCAAGTAACATGAGACTTCTACATCCTATTATGCTCTTGATGATTTCCTATTAAGTATTATCACATTGAAAGAATAGAAAATCCACTTCTCAAATAGTTCATGGTTCCATGGAGGCACCGGGCCCTTCCACGATAAGGTCACTGCACCTGCAAAGCTCTCTGTTTGTTCTGAATCCTTCTGGAAAGCTGTCCCTGAACAAGTCTCTTCTAAGACTCCAGAGGGGACTGTCCCCCACACACTGTCACACTAAATCACACCATTTATTTATTTATTTTTGCCTCTAACCTGAAAACTGTACAAGGGCAGAAGACCTGTGGCACTTAGGACAGTGTAGGGCACAGAATAGGATTCAATCAACACTTCCTGCATGAAGGAACTGAGCTTGACCAAAGGCTAAAGAAAATTGAGAACAACCAATAAGAGAGGTGACCATTTGCTTAGTAAAAAATGATAGGCTGACTGAATACAGATCATTTTTGAACCTTTAACAGCGAAAGATGTTTGCACCCAATGTTATTCAAGAGGGAGCCAGGGGCTAAAGAGAATTCTGACCCTTTAAGAAAAAAGTTTACTTTGGCAGTTGGTAGAGGGATTGGAGATAACTAGTGCAGAGCTTGGGGTGAACCAAAGGAGAGTTAAGGCTGTCAGATTCCTTCACCTCTGTCCATGGAAGGCTATGACAGTGAAATTGCCACCTCCAAGCTCAGCCTCACCCCAGCTCCCGATGAATCGTCGCCCATGGCAGTGGATATTTAAGTGATTTCACTGTCATGTCCTCACCATCACTATCACATACACATGCAGACACACAGCACGGTGTCTTGATGGCTGGACCTCACTTCCTGGGCTGTCACACAATGCTGCCCTCACCATGCCCTGCTCTGACCACTGGCTTCCTTTTTGATCCCTGATACTCAGCTTTCCTCTCCCAGGTCTTTGATGGCCCATTTGGACAATGAATACTTCTTTTCCAGTGACTGAGCCCAGGTGGTCCTTGCTCACCTCTTCTGTATTGTGAGTCCTGCTTCCTATGATGGAAAAACGTTTTTTTTTCTAAGGCAGAATCCACTGATATACCTACTTCCAAATATTCCTCTTCAAACTTTTGTCACTCTCTGTGGTTTTTCTAGGCTTTCTCTCAAATTCTAGGACCCAGCTGCTGAACCCAGTCTTACTGGTTGAGGGGGAAGATTGTCTATCTACCTACTTGTCTAATCTTCACTCCGGGTTGCCTCCCTATGGCTCTACTGGCTTCCTTCATGAGATATCACATTTCTGTACCCTCAGCTCCTGTGCTGTTCTTCTAGGTGGGTCTGGTTCTATGCACCCACCTACAACTGCACCCACCTACAACTACTTGCCATCCTGCTATATGTAACAGAGCAGGGTCCACTCAACCATGCACATGATAATCCTGATATGAGTGGAGTGGAATTTGAGGAAAATGCTGACGTGAGATATTGTAAACCATCTTTAAGAGGAGTCCTTAAAGGACCCTATTATAGAAATGTAAATATAATAGAAAGTGACCTGGTTTGTCATGAACTTTCAGTGCTTTCTGGCTGGATCTCCTCATTTGATCTGTCAGGGCATGGTAATGTTAACTTGCATATAATACTTCCCCTAAAAGGGGTTAGGAAGCACTGGATTGGAAATGCCTTTTGACCAAATGGGACGTGATGTTGATATGGGTTTTGTAACGTGTTGTGATGAGAGAGCCCCTAGGAAAACATATGGAAACAAAGAGAAAGTAGCTTGAGGCATCAGTACTAGGCTTTCTTCCTGGAAACCAGGAGATGGTATGTGGCAGGGTCTAGACCCTGCCTCCATGAGATGGGCTCTGAAGGACAGGTTTGCTTAGCTGACCTTTCATGGACTGTTGGGAAAACACAAGCAGAGAGTTCTACTTGGACTAACAAATCATGATCATTCTCAGACAATCAGAGCTCTACCTTAGGAATAAACACATTTCCTTCTGGAGTTTCTAGGACAGCAGGGATTATGTCTGGTTAACCCTCTCTCCTTAGCGCCAGTTATGAGTCCTGGCACAGAGAAGGGCGTGCATAGCTCTTTGATGAAAGATGAAGGAACAAAGGCCAACATACACATATCCGTGCGTTATTGCTCTCATAGGACATTTTCATGAAGTTTTTCATGTGTGGTTCCTCAGCCTTTTGCTTAGAAAAATGTTCTGGGTTAGCGCAAAGCTCAGAATTTTACATACACTCCATTTCTATTCAACCAACCAAACCATTCTTCTAAAATTTTACATTTAATTAAAAATGTTCAAATGACACTAAAAGGAATAACGTAAGTAAGCATCATTTTTCTTCCGATTGAAGTTTCTCTGGCTCCCCTCTTTGTTAATCCCATGAGCCCTTGATAACTGTAATCTCCAGTAACAAAAATTTTGTATGTGATTTGTATGACAGCTCATTGTCAGAGCTCATTTTTCCAAATTGCTGCAGCATGAGAGAAAGATGAATGTATTCCAATGTTTTGACTGTGTGTAACAACTCTGCTGGCTTTAAACGTCTTGCCTGCTAGGTCAGCCCTTTGTCTTTGGCATTGCTGGATCCTTCTCATTCTTTTGCTACACATATATTTAGAGTTGATCTTCTGTCTTCACTTCTCAAGCCATTTTACAGTCTAAACTTTATGACAAGATCCACTTGCCCCAATTTCTTTCTTTTAATACAACATTAAAGAAATGGAAAAAAAAATTTGTGATCAGAACTCTTAGGATTTACTCTCTTGACTTACATATATAACATACAGCAGTGTTCATTATATTTATCATGTTGTACGTTACAGCCCTAGTACTTATTTATCTTATAACTGGGAGTTGGTACCTTTGGACTACCTTCATCTAATTCCCAACCTCCTCCCCACACACCCCGTAACCACAAATGTGATCTCCTTTTCTTTTTCTTTTTAATAATTAATTAATTAATTTTTGGTTGCATTGGGTCTTTGTTGTTGTGCATGGGCTTTTTCTAGCTGCAGCTAGCAGGGGCTACTCTTCGTTGCGGTGTGTGGGCTTCTCATTGTTGCGGCTTCTCTTGCTGCAGAGCACGGGCTCTAGGTGCACAGGCTTCAGTAGTTGTGGCACGTGGGCTCACTAGCTGCAGCTCGTGGGCTCTAGAGCACTGGCTCAGTAGTTGTGGCTCATAGGCTTAGTTGCTCCGCAGCATGTGGGATCTTTCCGGACCAGGACTCACATCCGTGTCCCCTGCATTGGCAGGCAGATTCTTAACCACTGCAACACCAGAGAAGTCCATGTGATCTCCTTTTCTATGAGCTTGTTTGCTTGAAGTATAATTGATCTACAACGCTATGAGTTCTTGTTATACAACATAGTGATTTGATATTTTTCTATACATTTCAAACTTTTCTTAATAATAGTAACAATATTTTCTTAATAATAGGAACAATAACAAGAAATAACATTTATGGATTGATTAATTCATGCCTGATAGAGAACCCAGAATCTCAATGAAGAAAATAGAGAGGAAATCAAAAAAGACCAGCAATGAAATCCCCACCCCATCCCACATCTACTTGCCTGAAGACTTGATTCTCAGCACCACTGTCTTCTTTCCTCTCTCTCCACTCCAACCTCCATCCCCAGTCGCCTTGACTGAGGACTCTGCTGTTTCAGTTCCTTCCCTCTTTCCCACAGTCCCCACCACCTTGTTGATCTCAAGGCTTCAGGGAAATGAAAAATAGCTGTCATCTTGAAAAGGGCTTCTGTCCCTGCTGTGAGGTATAATTGGACACGACACACTTATTTCCTGCCCCTTATTATCTGGGCCCTTATAGACATCTAAATCTGCTGTTTTTCCCTCTATTTAAAAAAAAATGTTCTGTTATTGTGTCTTTTGACACAGATAGTAGAGGGCTTCCTGGATGCCTTTGTGATAGTTCTTCGTTCTCGAAAGTACCATTTCTTAGTGACCTTTGAGGTCAGAGCCCTCATCAGTCAGAGCTTTGGGAACACAGGCAACCAGAGAATCACGTCACATATTCCCAGTGTCCCTTTCCTTCCAAATATACCTGCAGAGTCACGTATGTAGAAAATATGAAAACACAATGAGTCTCTTCTATGGTAATTGCCTACTTCTTGCTCATTCCCATGGTCCCTCTATAGGTAGCACTGAAGAATGTAGCTTTAGGGTTGCACCGGAATCCTCCACAGCCACCACTCCGCCCAGGCACACAAATAAAATGCCTTCTAAACAACAAGAATATACTTGTTGAGGGAATGAAACTCTCAACAAGTCTCCTAGTGATTCCCAGCCCACCTCCACACCCAACCAATAAATTGCAGGACCTAAATGGCCTCCCCGACCCTGTGCTGAAATTCTGAAGTCTCTATTAGTTTCTCTTTATTCTTAAGTATGAAGTGGATTTATATTTCCTTCCAGGGCAATGGTCCCCAACCTCTTTGGCACCAAGGACCGGTTTCATGGAAGCCAATTTTTCCATGGACCGGGGTGGGGGAATGGTTCAGGCAGTAATGTGAGCGACGGGGAGTGACAGATGAAACTTATCTCCCTTGCCCACACCTCACCTCCTGCTGTGCGGCCTGGTTCCTAATGAGCCGTGGACCAGTACCAGTCTGCGGTCCGGGGGTTGGGGACCCCTGTTCCAGGGGACACTGTTGTATTCTGTGATCAGAGACACAATTCTCCTTTGGTCTCTCAATATTTATTTATTTTTCTCATAAGTTCCCTTTATTTCAGATAATGTGCTAGCACAGATACAGCTTGCCATCCTGCACAAACTGTGAGATGGAAAAGAAAGAGAACCATCCTTGGTTACTGTGGCAGCTCCATGCTAGGTACATGTGTCAGCTCTGTTCTCAAATAGTGCATCATCAGTGATTCCACAGAGCTAGGTGTGTTGGGGCAGGAATATGCCCAGATGTCAAGGGGACCCCAAGAAGGGCCACTCTGGATGAAGGCTGAAAAGATAGGGTGCCAGGGTGGGAGTCTTCAAAGGGAGTGAGAGGAAAACGTGAGTTTGAAGGATGGAATTTGAAGAATGGGTTTGAAGGGGTCTTGAAGGGATTTCAAAGATGGTACAAAGATTTTTCAGGAAGAGAGAGGAGTGAAGGGTACAAAAAGGGTAGGTGAAAATGTGGAATGTGTGACAGATATACTGAAGTGCACACAAGTGGACATGGTGGGTGGGTTAGGCTCTGAAGGGGATTTAGACCAGAGAAGGGGAGTAGAGCAGGGCGACTGTGACACGAGGCAGGGGTTTAGCCTGTGGTTCCCAGGGAGCCATTGGGAGGCTTTAAGGAGGAAAATGGATGCATTCGATTTGTTTTTTGGACTTCCTCAACAGAGCTGCCAGAGGGTCTGAACCTTGCAGTGAGGGTGCCCAGGTGGTGACAAGCCATGGTGGTGACTGAATTCAAGTAGGACCAGAGCTGGCTTGAGAGGCTTTGGGAGGTGAGGGCCTGAGGTTTCCCATGCAGGTGATGCACTTTCAGGGATTCAGACTTACATAAGAAAATAAAGGGGTTTTAATTGACTCTTGTCATTCAAACCTGAAGAAGTCCTCCGTCTGTAAACTCAGCTGGAAGCAGGGACTCAAGCTGCCTCACAGGAGGTGTTCTGTCTCCCTCTCTCCGGATATCTGCATTTCTATTGACCCCTTTGCTTTTGAGTCAACAAAATCCATCTCAGAAAGTTCTCACAGTCCATGATGGCCACCACCGTACCTCCAACTTCACCACCTACATGCCCACCTCCATCACCTCCACACCCACCTCCATCACCTCCAGGACCACCTCCATCACCTCCAGGACCACTTCCATCACCTCCATGCCCATCTCCATCACCTCCAGGACAACCTCCATCACCTCCAGGACCAGTTCCATCACCTCCATGCCCATCTCCATCACTCCAGGACCACCTCCATCACTTCCAGGACCACCTCCATCACCTGCAGGACCACCTCCATCACCTGCAGGACAACCTCCATCACCTCCGGCATCACTTCCATCACCTCCACCACTACCTCCCCTCCACAGCTTCCTCCATCTCCAGCTCTACCTCTCTCACCACCTCCACAACCATCACCTACATTTCCATCACCTTCACCTTTATCAGCTTCCCCTCCATCACCATCAAAACCTCCACTACCAACTCTCCCTTCACCTCCACCACCTCTACCTCTTCCCCAAATCTGTAATGCATTCCAACTAGGTGCCAAGCACTGTTCCATCTTCTGCAGGTCTAGCAAAGAACAAAGGAGGCAAAAATATCTGCCCACACAGAACTTACATAGTAAGGGATTCTAGTACATTTTCTTGTAATTCCATCAAGGGAGTCTCACCTGGATTCAAGTGGATGAAAGCAAGTATTTTAAAGGGTGATGGGTGTGTTGCTTGGAAGTAAAGGCGGGCCTGACTATTTGGTTTACATTATCCTTTATCTTTATTGATTTCTCACTTTCTCTGCTTCCCTATCTCTGGTCCTATTTTCCCACATCTGTCATTGCTTGGGGAGTTTTCATTGGCACAAACAGCTGACAGCTGAGCCTGCAACCTCTATCGTCACAATTCTTTGTCCAGCAGAACAGGAGGAAACTACACCTGACAGGACTCCTTCCAGAGGATTCAGCATCTATTCCACCCTAGCATCCTCCCCAGACCAGAGGACCAAATATCCCTGCTGCATCATGAACGTTCTCTCTAAAGATGCCATCAGGTCTCTCCATTTCTCCCCCAAAACCCTGGACCACGATGACTTTTGTCTTGGTTCTGGATAGAAGAGGATTTCTGTAGGAAGAGAAACCAGTGACCTTATTAACTTGAAAAGAGAGAGAGAGTCTCAGGTATTGCCAGATTTATTACATGAGTGAGCAAGCCATAAAATCATGGTTTACACTCATTTTGTTTGATCTAGTATCAGAGGAGAAAAATTGATATAAAATTTTCATAAAACTAGATTTTTGTCTTATAATTAACTGGTGTCCTTTGCTCATGGTGGTAACTGGATACCCAATCTACCAATGTAGTTTAATGGAAAAAAGTGACTTTGTAAGAATATATGGATTAGGACCGAGAAGGTGTTTTAGGGAGCTTTGAATCCAGGCTCCTTATTTTATAGAAGAGTAAACTGAGGTATAGGGAACATGGTCCCATGATGGAAATGGTGATCACAAGATGGCAGAGCTTGGGAAGAAGTTGACTCCTAGTCTAGTGTTCTTTTATTAATACAGTGAGGTGCCTGAGCAGGATTGGCCAAATGTGATCTTGGGAATCCATTCTGGGGTCCCCGGACAACAAGCTGGCTGAAAACAGCCGCTCGCGGTCACCCAGCCAGTCGTGGATCTTCCCTCCAGCAGGGAGACTGTGATATCCTTCCGCCCAAGTTTTCCATGTGTGCACAGCAAGTGTTCCCTGACAACGGCAAACAAAGTATGTGTATCTTAGAGCCAGACGACCTGGGGATGAACAGCCCACCTGCCCCTCTCCAATGCCTCTTACACTTGTCCTCTCAGAAGAGACCCACAAAAAGGAGGGGTCTCTCCATTCAAACACAGAACCCCACTACAGGTCCGACAGCCTTTCTAGAGGATAATTAGACAATCAGGGGATCCTTCTTTCTCTTCTCTTGCTAACCTTGACCTACATAAGCTTTGCCCAGTTATGTGTACTCTTAGCCCACTTTGCCTGATGTTTTGGAATTTGTCTGCAGCTCCGGTGCCTGACAGGTGAAGATCCAGCTGCGACCTACCTGGTAAGACACGCACTTAACCTCTGACCTTTAATTTTCTAACTGCAGACTAGAATTATACCAAGAGAAAAGTATGATGAAATCAGCTTGCACTTTACTTATGAGCAAGGCCCTTGAAATGAAAACATTTTATAATATGGAGTGTTCGGGCTTTGCTCCTTCATACAAGAAGCTCGCTTGGTGAAAAGGTATCACCTCATTCTCTTGCTAATTCTGGGCTTATCACATATTCAGTGTTCCATAAAGGTTGACTTGAAAGCTTTCATTTAGAACCCACTTCATATGAATTAGTGTACTACTCAAAATGTCAGGCTGCTAATAGGACATACATAGCAACTGGAAATTGAAATAAGTGCATTTTAATAGAGCTCAGAATTAGGATTTCCTCTATCTGTTTGACGTAGTATCACAATTATAATTGAGGGTAAAATTTTCTTTCTGTTGGAATTTAATGACTCTCTATCCAGAATTATCAGTCAACCTGAATTTGTTACACCATTTTTCAAATGTAAAATGGCAAAAAAAGAGAGAAACATAAAGCTCTTTAATTATGATACTGATATGTAAGATTGTATCACCTAACACAAAGGGAAGAAATGAACAGACCTATGATTATTCAGCTGATAATTCTTCTACCAAATACCAAGTGAAGTCCTACTTAATTATGACATAGCATGAGTTATTTTTTTATGTTTTTATTTTATTTGTGAAAAGTTTTATTTCACTTTTTTAATTTCTAAAATGTGATCTAGTTCATTATTGACAAGCTACTTTGAGAAGTTTCAATAAATGTAAGTCTCTCCTATAAACTGAATGCAAGGTTTGGCTCACTTCAATATCAGTTTTTCAAAAAGTTGTGGAAATATCATAGGAATTCCTTGTTTTTCAATTTAGCCTTATTTGAACACTTGGGTCCAACAGGAGGGTCTCAAACATACAATAAAGTAGTACACAAGTCAGAAATGCTATCCAAAAAAATTAGGGAGCATCTCATTCCGGGTGACGGGGAAGTCAGATTATTTAGTTTGTAGTTACAGTCATGCTCAATTTTGAATATGCAAGTAGAAATTTATTTGTTACAGATTTCCTAGCAGTAAAGGAATAATCAGTGAAAGAGTAATCAATTTATAGGTCCCCACACTGTTTCAGGCTGTTACTATTTCTCTTTATATCCAGAAGAGGGCAGTCAGGTTACATGATAGAGAAGTAATCCCCGTTACCCCAGAAAGTGAGATTTTCAATAAATTTCAGTGATTGGAATTAAGTTTTCCTTTAATGGTATTAAAGGGCATTTAAAATTACCTGAAGATTTTCCTCTTTTTATTAAAAACCTTACCACCTTTGCGAGATGGATACTTTTCACAAAAGGGATGAAATGCTGGTACATATTTATGTGTACATTTCATCGATGCATGCATTTTTTTCTGTTCCTGTTGGCCATCTTCAATGTTTGACTAGCGCATGGGGGAGGGGGCAGATCTTATCCTGTAAACAGTCCTCCTACTTTATAACTTTGTGACATTTTATAGGTAAAAAGAAACCTTGCACAAAGCAAAGAACCTTCATCAGCACTTTGGCTGCAAATCAAGAAAAGAGAGAGAAAGAATTAGAAAATAGAAGATTCATAGCAATTGAAAAACAGGTATCTGCCAGAGGAAGTTAAAACCCAAAACATTTCTAGCAACATTTACTTGCTTTGAGGAAAAAAATTACACGTTTACTGGAGCTTTGAGTTAAACAATGTTACAAGAATGTGACACTTTTCCCCCCCTGAAATATCTTCTATAAGCTTCTAAGTGGAAGTAAGCAAGAGCTGAACATAAAATATCATAGATATTTCTGCTACTTTTTTCTCTTCTTCATTAGCAATAATGCCAAAGACTAATAAGCCACTAATTTTACCAAAGATAGAAAACTGCATATGTTTGTGAAGACAGCTTGAATATTTAAGTATATATAATCTTTATTTAAAATATAATAGATATAAAATAATATATACTTATAAATATATAAAATAATATATTTATTTAAAAGAAATCCTTAAAATATATGTATATAAAAAACATATATATATATAAAAGATTTATTTTAAAGGGTCAGTCTTAATTAAAAAATATAAGAAAGAGTTGGTTTTAGGGAACTAATGTCAATACAGCTATGATAGTTAACTGTAATTCAGAGTATTTATTTTTGTCCGTTTTTTAAATGTTCCCTTTGTACTAATAGTGCTTCTAATGCTATTTTTAGATAATTGTACATGAAACCAATGCTATTTATCTGATGTGGATAATGTATGCTTGTGTGTGAATCTGTAGGTATGTATATTATACATATATCATGTTGCTATGTTAGTTTCTATCAGCCTCCTGTGTATAAAATAGCTTTCTCAATGGTTGTGAAATTCGCTAGCCCCGTACATGCTCCTCTGAGGTCTGTGGATTAACTGGAAATCCAGGTGATTTTCTACCTGATCCATGTCCCCACTCCCTCTGCCACCATTCCTGGAGATTCTGCCTTTGGAAAGAGCTGCCTCTGAAAGTGACCTTGCTCAGCAAATGCTGATTGGCTTATGTTGAAATGCCTTTCCCAGAAGAGGTGCTGTACCATGCCAAGTTTTGCTGCTGCAAAGATGGGTATGGAATCAGGGTGGGAAGGAGGGGCGAGAGGAGGATGCAGCTTGCCAAGTCGCTTGGGCTACTTATAAACAAACTTTGGCTTTGTTTCTCAAGCCCTTTCTGGTTGGACACATACTGTGTCCGGGACTCCATTTATGTTCTGTGTAAACCTTGGGGAGAGCTGCTTTTATGAGACTGATTTGGTTTAGAAGATGATTTCCATCAGCCTCTTTAAAAAGATACGTACTATTTCAGCACAAAGCTGAAGCCCGTTAGAGCTGCGCTAAGGATTAAGAAGGCATGTATTTTAATGCCTTATGAATAGGAGTAGCTGATAAAAGAGGCTCTTGTTACCCCTGCTACATTTAAATGTGAAAAGCAGCTGCTTCTAGTGGGGAGGGGGTAGGGCAAAGGAGAAGAGATATATTATTTTCATAGGGATTTAATCTTCAGACTACACTGAAACCATAGAATACCATTGACCATTCACTTTGCTGCTCTCTCATCGCACTGAGATCTGTAAGATTGTGGAGAGGGAAGGAGAGGGACGAGATGGCAGAGAAAGGGATTATGTGTAGTGATGAGGCTGGCATTTTCATCTACATGTATGTTTTGAACCTCAGATCAAACCGCACGCGCTGTAGAGTATTTTCTCTTTCCCTTATGAGCATTAACCCTTTAAACTTTTAAAATGCAAGCCAATTAAAGAGTCTGATGCAACTAAGCTGTCTTCAGAGCATGGGTTTAGCAAGAGTAAGATGACCACAGAGATCTCATTAGGAATATGGACTGTGTGTGTGTGTGTGTGTGTGTGTGTGTAACATGAAAAAGACTTTCTTCTCACATTTCAGGGACAGCTTATTTCAGGTAGAATCCAAGAGACGTCATGAATGCAGCAGAGAAAGGTTCTTTTGGTAACTTTTATTGCCACAGAAAGCTGATGGTATAAATAAAGCCTAGGAATATTAAACTAGCAGATCTTTGCCAAATGTTGGGAGAAATATGACTCAAGAATGTACATCCTTTGAATGAGTGAAAGAGCAAACAAATCTGGGCATCATTTTCTTCCTCTCCAGGTTATCATTTATAACTTGGTTTTGTTTATTCTGATGTTGGGCTTAGTGAAATTGGTCACTAATTAATTGTTCTGTATGCTTGACCTCTGAGGTTCCTAACAGTATTTTCTGAAAAACCTAAGATTTTGCTCCCAGATATTGTAAATAAATCTTTTTTGATAAGAATTAGACTCATTCCCTACATACACTTACTCTTTCCAATTTTTCTCAATGTTACCACTCTCAAGAAGTTAAAGGATTAAAAACAAGTCTGGTAGTGATAAATCGGTGGTTCTTGCCTAGCCTATAATTAAGGGTAATTCACATTACCCTTACCTGACGGTTTAACAGCTCTAGCCCACTTGCTCAGAAACTTGCATCAAAATGAAACCAATGAGTCGTTTGAACCCAAAGTACAGCCCCACTGCCCTTGCACATGCTTTGCAGGAGGACAGGCTGCAGTCTGCTCCTCCACTGACCAAAAGCGAGAGGAAAGAAGAGGAAGGGAAAATTTCCAGCTGCCCACACATCAAAAAGCCACAAATGGGCAGCAAGATGCTTCCAGCCCCCAAGCACTGCCAGGCCTGCTGCCCAGGGACACACCACACACCTCTCCCACTGCCAGACCGGTGTGGTGCTTTTCATCTGACAGGAGGCATCCCTGGCCTGGGTGGCCCTGCACTCGCGGTTGCGAGGGATGGAGCTCCCGGCAGCCTGGCAGAGCGGCCTGGCTTGCTGCAGAAAACCACTTTGGGGAATTCATCACAGCAAATTCATCACAGTGCCCGACCAGCTCTGGCTCTTGCATGGGGCATGGTGCTAATAACAGGCTTGCACTAGTGTGATGGGGTTCAATCAATATTTTGATTTCCTGAACAAATGTCCCTCCACATAAAAAATAAAAGCCAAGAGACCAGCCACATCAGGTACCACCGCAAAGCAAGTGGAAGAGGCAGGCAGAGAGAAAGCTGGAGCCAGCATCAAGGGGCCAGCACGAGTCTAGGAAGCGCAACAGCAGCCAACTGTGAGCTCGGGGAAAGTTGCCGCTGCCTCGGGGCTGCCGCTGCCTCTCTCCTGGCTGCAGTGGCTTAGCCCTGCGTCTCTGCTTCTGAGACCTCTGGCTGGCTTTCTTCCCTTTTTCCCATCCCCACCCCCTTCCTTCTTTGCTTTTTGAAAAAACTTGGCTACGGAACATTAGGTTTGATGAAGGGAAAGCGATTTAACATCTTTTAACTCAGAGAGGTTGATTTTCATTTGAGACCAAATGGCTCATTTTTACCTTTTTTGCTCCTGGAAGAGTAAAAAGTGAGAGGTCAGCCTTGTGTCACCATGGCAACCCACACAGCTCAGGCCAGGAGCAGATGAAGGGAGGTGATAATGGCAGGGAAGGTTTTCCCCCTGACTTGGCATTTTCTCCCCATTCAGGGATGCACCTGGATAGATGAAAACAATGATGTCTTTTTAAAAATATGTTTAAAATATTGCTCCTAAATTGTCTGGCCCAGAGCTCTGACCTTATGCAGATCTGTGTAGGGTTTTGTTAGTTTGGGATGGAGACCATCCTAACTAACTCTCATCTGTATCCAAAGGGTCTTGAATTACACCAGCAAGATCATGTGAGCCCCACCCTGGGGGAATCTGTCTTTCTGTCAGTGTCCACCCACCGTGTACTGGCAGCCCAAAGCCTTCCTAAAGAGAGAATCTGGCCCTGATGTTGAAATCTCATGTCCAGGACCCCAAACTTCAGCACATGACACCTTTTCCAAGCTTGTTTGCAAAGAACTTCTTGATCTTATTCCAGTCCATGGACATTAAAAAGGAAAGAGGAAAAGAGAAATCAAAATGACAAATGTGCTAGAAAGGCCAGATTAAACCCTGGAGGGGTAGCCTGGGCCAGAGCAGGAAGGAATTTCCATGACCTTGGAGCACAGGACTCAAATGTCCAACATATTTCTCCCATGGCTCTTTACCTCATGTGCTCACTGGTAAATGGGGAAATAATGAACATACCTTGAAGGAAGACCCATGGGTGCCAGGCACTGGGTTAGGTGCTGTATTATCTTATTGCCTCTTATCCTCACAGGGATCTTATGAGGTTGGCAGTTTGATCTTTGTTTTACAGATTAAGAAAATAAAGCCCAGGAAGGTTAAGTGATGTGCCCAGGGTCACAGATTCTGATGCCTTTTCCATCCATGCCCTAGGTGGACTTTCTCTCCAGACTTGTTAATATCAGCCAGATGCATGAATAATAAATTCATGTCCCAAGACAGGACTCTGTGCTTTTCTCTGTAGTTTATTCATTTAGTTGCAATGAAACTATTCACAGCCTGCTAAGTTTTCAGTGCAGTTCTAGATGCTTGAGAAACATAGGGAGATGCCGACACACTGTTCTCCTAGATATCAGGGCAGAGTGGCTTGAATTCCAGTGGTGTGAACTTGGACAAGACAGTCAGCGGGTCTGAACTTCAACTTTCTCTTCTGTGAAATGTTATTAGTATTTGTCTCAAGGGCTGGGTGAGCATTCAAAGAGGGGACTTTGTCAGCTGCCTAACATCCATGCAAGTGGATGTTCTGTAAATACCAACTTTTGTCTTCTTTACCTTCCTGGCCTCCACCTCTCCACTGCATGGTATTCTCCTCTGTGCCTGGGGTCAGACTGGTGGCCTCCCTGCTCTCTGGCAACTGTGCTTTTTTCTAAGCGGCATCTGGCTCTCAGGCTGTCTGGAGCAAGCAGAGGAGGGCACTTTGCTTTCTTTCTTTTTTTTTTTTTTTTTTTTGGTTGATATGTTTTTTTTTTTTTTACATCTTTATTGGAGTATAATTGCTTTACAATGGTGTGTCAGTTTCTGCTTTATAACAAAGTGAATCAGTTATACATATACATATGTTCCCATTCTATAGACTTTAGGGAAGCCATCCGAAAGGAGGAGGAGATAGTCTGGTACCTTTGCACTCTCCACCTCCCCTCTCATCAGCCCCGGGTGTCACCTGCAAGTCCAGGGGAGTCTCTCTGCTCACTCTCTGTACAGGCTCAGAGAGAATGGCACAACTTGGAGCTCGCCCACGCTCCCCTGCACAGGGCAAGGCTCGAAGCCAGCTCCAACTTAACTGGGCTTCATAAATCCAAATCGGAGCTGGCCCTGATGAGACTGCACTGGCTAAAAGGCATAGGCTCCATTAAAAAAAAGGCACGATGGATTGCTAGGGTATCTTTTCACTTGAATACGGTGCAAGCAAGTTAAGGAAGCAAAGAGAATGCAAAAAAACATCAGCTTGATCCCATTCTAAGGCGATGCTAAGGGTGGTTGACTTCAAGCAAATAATCTATTGCACTGGCACTAAAATCCTCGCTGGGTTTCAGAGCCCACTGGTTAGCCAAATGCCACCTTGATGTTGTAGTGTTCAGAGTCAAATTCTCAGTCACAAGCATCATCTGAAAGACTATTTCCTCTCCCCTCCTTTCTTCCCTTCCCCCTTGACTCCCCTCTGCTTCTTTCCCCCTCTGCCATCCTTCTGCTTACCCCTGACCCCCACCTCTTTCTCTCTGCCCCTTTTCCCTCATTTAAGGAGATGTGTATAGTGCCTAAGTGCTGTGAATCACACAGGAAATCAGTCCCTTTGCTGCTTAAAACCTAAGAGGAAAAGTGAAACTGGCACCTAAATATAAGAGCATATGACACATAACACAGTAAAAGTAAAGCTTAAGTATCGAGGTAGTTTGCTTTCGGTTTCAGCTTAATCATCACTTTTTCAACGATATCTTCTTTGACCTCTTACTACACCTTGGCTTCGTAATTCTTTATCATCTTGTGTTGGTGTGTTTTTATTCCGATTATTTGTTTACTGTCTGTTCCTCTTACTAGGATATAAGTCCCCAGAGGGCAAGCATCACCGTAAGATTTCCTCAGGAAGAGATGGAAGCCTGGGTCATGGGCAGAGGGAAAGTCAGCGTTTTTAGGAAGGGAGCACAGGAGTGGGAAGAGTGAGGTGTCTGTCTGTCTGTCTGGTGAGGACTAACACGAACAAGACTTCCAGCTGGGGCCAGGGAAGGAGCTGTGGGCTCAAATCCTGAAGTTCCACGTGTCGGGGCTGCAGAGATCAGGTGGGTGAGGATTTGGACCAGCGGAATAAAGCTATATGTCGATGTTTTTGAAGTTGAAGGAATGTATTGAGTCGATATGTGTTTTAAAACTGAAGGAGAGCTAAAAAATTTGTCATGGAGTATTATTCATCTGCTTAACAAAGGCTGGCTGAGTGCCAGCCATATGCCAGCCACCACTCAAGGTTGGGAAGATATGGCATGAGCAGACAGGCCCAGGCATGAGATGGAGCTTGTAATCTGGTGAAGAGAAGCAGGCAATAAACACACAAATAAGCAAATGGGCAACAAATCAATAAAAAGTATGATCATTTCAGATAATGAATGAGCAAGAGTTGGAAATGGGCAGGGTGACAGGCAGGCACAGAGGGTCGTGGGGCTCATTGGCCGTGGTGAGGCAGGTGGATTTTATTCCACATGTAAAGGGGAGTGGTTGGAGGGTGTTAAACAGAGGAGGGACATGATGCAATTTATCAAAACGTCTTACTGCTTGCTCTGTGCAGAATGGGCTTTGGAGGGGTCAAGGGGAAAGACAGAGCTGGGAGGCCAGTTGAGGGAAATGATGTGGTCCAGGGCAGAGACAATGGGGGTGGGGGTGTAGGCAGACGTGTGGAATGAGGATGAGTTCTAGAGTTAGCAATCACACCATTTGGGCTGTAAGGGGAATAAAAGAATCACGGAAGATGCCTCAATTTGGAGCAAGCGTTATTGAGTGGATTGTGGTACCAGTTGAGTAGATTGGCAGACTTGGAAGAAGTATGTTTTTAGTGGGGAGACTCGAAACTTCCGTATGAATGTGTTAAGTCTGGCTATTGAAAACTATACTTACAAAGACTTCATAGTATAACACGTAGGAACTATTTTTATTATAATAGGATGTAAAAATGTACAAAACAAAATTACATATAAAGCATCTCTTCAATAATTTTATGTATTAATAGAAAAAAATAAAGGAAACATTATTAGAGAATATTATTAATGCTCATTTTTGTAGATGAGGATTATAGCAAATACTCTCTTCAGTATACTCTCTGTATTCACATTTTTTACATTACAGTATTAATTTTATGAGCCAAAAAATGTTTGTCATCACAGAAGATAATTTAGCTTCATTATTCTGGCTCTTATTTGGTTTCATTTGGCTTTAGACCCTTTTCTAGGAAATGTATAGACAAAACAAACCTGAAAGGTAAAAGAATAGAGAGTGAATAGTTATATTACAGTATATAATGAATGAGCCACATATCAGAGAGATACTCTGAAAGGTACTATCGTAGAGACCTGAAGTCAGCATAATGCTCCGGAGAAAACAGGAGATCAGAGGCTAGCAGGGGTATCAGCTCTCAGGGGTATAAGCTCATCATCTTCTATAAATGTGCCACTCACTAGGGAAATCTTGAATAAGACAGAATCAGGATCTCCTGGCATGGAACTACATGACCTCATGCCTATTATAGCCAGGATGCGTTGATAGTTGACATAGGGTTCTCCATGCTGAGCTCACAGCCTTCTTAACGCTGCTTCAGGCAGCCATTATTAATGGACCCATAAGAGATAATGGCGTATCTGTCATTACTGAAGTTAGGGAACCTCTGTTCTTGTTAACAAGCCTTAGCCTTCCATTTGAGTTGATAAAGTCACACCATTAAAATATCTTACCTTTCCCATTTCCTGAAGGAGCTAATGTATCCTATTCTATCATCTCCATTCTCAGGGACTTATTTCCTTCTAACACAAAACTTTGTTTTTCAGATGGAAATGGAAACACTAAAGAACAGTGCTCTGCAAATGATGTAGGGTGATGGTAGAAGAAAGCAAGGGAGGACAATTTTGGCTAACTAAAAATAGACTTTGATTTCAGGAAGGCTTTTGCAATTATTTTTATTCAAGTAAATCCAGCTGAAGAACTTTTCAAAACTCTATGGGAAACAGCAGAGTAGAGTTGAGGGAACTGGAAGAACAGAGTTGAAAACTGGTTCCATTCTAATGCTCCTTGAAGAAACTTGGAAGATGAGTTTTGTTGAGCTATAGCATATGTGAAATAAGCTTGGGGCTGCCACTACCTGGGGAATCTATCTTACAGTGTTAATAGGAGAATCAAATAAAACAGGTTGTAATAAAGGACCTTGTAAACCCTATGAAATACACAAATATAAATGTGCCATGTGGTCAGAGCTTTAGACAACAATAGCTATTATTGGAAACCTCTATAATGGTAATAAAGAATGGTGGGCTGTCAAAGAATAAACCTACTGATAAGTTGTTTCTTCTTTCTTCTCAAACTCCTGATTCTTTCTTACTTTAATTTCCAATTTAAATTGTGGGATTATTGTTGTGGGATAGTACTAATTTTTATACCTCATTAAAGCATTTTGTAAGCTGATGAATAAGAGATGTTTAACCCCAGATCTAGGTCAGGAAAACCAATGACCTTCAAGTGCGTCTCCTTTAAGCTCTTCCTAATTGATCTAAAAAATGTTATTTCTTCCTTTTTTGAATTTCCAAGGAATTTGTTTGTAGCTGTACTTACTCTATTCTTATTTTACCTTTTCCCATGCTTCCTTCCCACTCGATTTTTGGTTCTTTGAAGAGAGATACCCAGTCTATCTCATTTTTCTATATCTTTACTGCCAGACATATAATGGGAACTAAATATAAAATTATTCAGTTGAATTCATTTTTTAAAACAGTTGTCAGGAACCTGCTATCTGCTCAGTTCTGTGTAAGTAGAGTGGAAATAGTGTCTCTGAGGCTACCCACAGATGTTTTCAGAAATAGAGCATTTATAAGGCGTGTGAGAGTTTCCTAAATTCCTATGTAATTTAGGTTTCGATTTATCAAAAATAAAATATCAAAGGCTGTGGATAAATCACCCCCTCCGTTTTAAGAAAAGGACAACACCCAGTGCAAACTTGCTCAAAGGGGAACTTGCTACCTTGTATCTCCACCAAGACCATCTTGATAGTTCCAGGTTTGGAATAGCTTTTCAGGAAATATTAGGGTTTGACCTGACCCTCTCTGCACTGCTGTGCTGGGGCACTTTGGGGACATTGGTTTGGGGCCAGTCTTCCTTTCAGAGTTTGGCCTTTCTGGGTCTTCCTCAGAGCCTCAATATCCTGGTGTCCATGGTTTGGGTGGCTGCCTTGGAGCCAGGAGATAACAGTAAGAGAAACAGCAACTAACCTAGAATTGCTTATCAGACTGATGAAGGAACTCTCAAGCTAGTCATCTTTCCCACATTTTCTCCCCTAGTTTCCAGATAGTGCTAAGGAGCTGGCTGACCTTTCATAGCATAGTTCCATTATGCTTCCCATCTCCCTTCCTTCTCCCAATTCCCAGGAGATTTAGGAGCTATGCCTCTTCCCCCACAGTGCCTGGTGCTGCCTCTACCATCACCCTCCCACCCACCCACCATGAAATGGCAATGGTCTGTCTTAGTCCTGAGCTTTGGACATCAAGGAAGAAGTCTTATTCTTATGTTTCTTCCTCTTCTTCCTAGAGCCTATCACATGCCATGCATACACTAGGTGCTCAATACATGTTTGTTGAAAAAACAAATCCTTGCAACCAAAGGTAATCTCTTCTTCCTCTCACACTGTCATGCTTCATTTTTATGTCTCCTTCTTAAACCTTAGACTTGTAAAACAGATATTAGACTTTTGTCTGCCAGATATCAGAGTCCTGTCTTCCACATCCAAGTGGAGAGAAAGTTGCCTGGGAGTAGATTCCAGGTCTATTTACTTTTTTTAACATTAAAAACTTAACCTTTTCCTCAACAGATCATTATGAAGCTTTCCTCAAACATCAGAAATATAGAGAAGCCTGAGACAGTGGAAGATAAGATAGACACAGTATTCCTGCTCTCAAGGACTGTAAAATCCGTTAGAAGAGACTGGGGCTGCAATAGAACATGAAGGTTCTGAGAGTGAGATGCAGTCAGGAATCTGTGGGAGAACTAAGTCTTGCCTTCATTAATTCAGCATTTCTACAGAGCCTACATTTAACCAATCATTTTGTCAGATGGGTGCTTTCCAAAAAGCTTGGCATAGTCTCTGTTTTCATGGTGTGTATAATAGGGAAGAGATAGGCAGCTATGTCCATGTTACTTTATGATATCTAAAATATTTCAATGTTAAACACATGCATCCACTGTGCTGAAATTCCAAAAAAAAAAAAAAAAAAGGAATGAAGAAAGATACTTGAGTTTGAGTTTTTAAAGAAACAATGGATTTGCCAAGGAGACCTGATGGGCCAGAGCATGAATGCTAGTGAGTCTTACTAAAGGGGTTAACACATGATCCTTTGAGCAATGGGGAGAGACTGATGGTTTTTAAGAGGGGCAGTGAAATGATCAGATTTGTGTTTTAGATAGATGGCTCTGGTGGCAGAGTAAGATGGACGGGGTGAGGGGAGAGAAACTCACATCAGTGAAAGCAGTTTGAAGGTGGTTCCAATTGTCTAGGCTTCCAAAAAATGTTTGTTATTAAACAGACAAATATCAGAATACTCACTGTGCATTGAGGCCCCTGAGGGAGGAGCCATGCATGTTGGGTTACCTCGTGCTAGGCAGAAGAGGGATGTCTTTGCCCTGGCTACCCCTTTGTGCCTGGTGTCGCACAGAGGAAGTCCCTGAAGGCTAACAAGCTCCATGCCCAGAGGCACTCTATTAATGGCCCTTTCCAAAGATAAAATGTAATTCAACATTCCAGGATGATAAGATAAATTTGTAAATATAATCAAAACATGTTTTTCTTTGGTTTCCAGGATGGAATCAGAAAAATAATGCTCAAGGGAAAAGAAAAAACATTCTCTTTTCTGCCTCTTTTTTCTGATTCTGGGCCAATGAACTTAGAATTGAAACACTTAGAGCAAGATTATGCAGCCATTTTCATTCGTAGAGGCCTTGAGCTGTGGAAAAGCACAGGTATATCAGGACAGACTGGCCCCACAGCTTACAAGTAGGACACCCTTGGCTGTTAGAAAAAGAGGGTACTTTTCTTCCACTCTGAGATCTAGAACACATTCCTGAAGAGACTTGACAGGTCAGATATCTTGAGAATTGTTTTACTTTTCAAGACATATGCTGCTATGAGGCTGGTTTTGACTTGTTAGAACCATTCCAAGTTCACCTTGATGCAGACCAGAGCACTCAGAATGATATGACCTGCCCCCTCAGGCTTCTGTAAACCATGATTTCTTGACACTTGATGTCGAAAACTCGGCCTCTGTGCACTGGTGCTGAATCAAATCTCAGAGACAGAGCTCTGGGTGAAGTAGAAAATAATAGCTTTATTGTTTTGCCAGGCAAAGGGGGACACAGCGGGCTTGTGCCCCTCAAAACTGTGTCCCAACCCAGGGGGATTTGCTGAGGAGTTTTATAGCAATGGTTCAAGGCCAGGGTTGCTGATCAGGGTCAGGGTGTGTGCAGAACCTGTACTCCTTTAATCTGGCCTCAGGTGGTCTCCTGATAAGCTTCTCTGGTTATCAAGGTTCAAACTGTGACCTCCTCTGGAATGAAGAATGCTTCATCAGGTAGTTAACATCTTCCATTTGTTGGGGGTTTAAGTTCTGTAGAAGAGCTCAAAGATACTGTTATGTGTATCCCTTGAGGCAGAACCAGGACCCTGCCTCAAGGCTGCACTATTGTTTCTTGTCTGTTCCTCCCTTGTCTCTGAATGCCCTCCCTTCTCCGATCAACAACTGTCTGAACCTGCCCTTTGGAACTCGGGAGGTCAAGAAACAGGGGACCCAGAAAGGCTTTCGTGCTGAGGAGCCCCATAGCGTCTTGTTAGGTTTCAATACCAGAAGTCAAAGAGCCATGACTGTGATCTGGACACCTGGAGGTTGATACATTTACTTTAAGACCTAATGCCTCATAAGAAATTGGCAAGATGAAATGATGTAAAGGATGAAAGCAAAACAGACAAAAAGCAAATGATATGCTTCTGACAACAGCTCTGCCAAGTGCTTTTCAGTGGTAATTGATTTTTTACAATCTACAGATATTTTTGCTGCTATAATCTCCTTTTTTTACAGTGGAGGATACTGAAGATGAGAAAAATATATGCTCTTCCCTGTAGTTTATGAGAGGAGCCAGCATTAGAACCCAGATGACCTGATTCTACAAGAGTTAGGCTATAACAGTAAGTTACCAACCAATGTATAGGGAACAGTCACATTGCTTGGGTTGTAGTTAGCTGAACTGTATCAGGAGGTGAAACTTAGGGATAGAAGAAGGGGAACCAAGGGTATGACTATAAGAGGAACATATCCTGCTCTTCATTAAGCATAATTATATTGATAAATGGATACAAGGCAAAGGGCCAGAATGATTTCAAAGAGCAGTGCTGTACACAGCCACAGGATCCAGAACATTCTCATAAGAGCCATAAAATACCATACTAATGATCAGAGTTCTTTCCAGGATCAGTAAAGTGTC
This sequence comes from Lagenorhynchus albirostris, assembly GCF_949774975.1. Classification (NCBI taxonomy): domain Eukaryota; kingdom Metazoa; phylum Chordata; class Mammalia; order Artiodactyla; family Delphinidae; genus Lagenorhynchus; species Lagenorhynchus albirostris. The sequence goes on along the minus strand of NC_083095.1, from coordinate 147,350,446 downwards.
CTTTTGGCAAAACTTTTGAAAGTGGTAAAAAATCATTTTGGAATCTGCAGAACCCAATGAAATTCAGGAAGCAACTTTGGCCTTGAGAGTCCCTCACTTAGGCTGAACACTTTAGATTCCATGGTGCAGAAATTCTCTGGATTGCATTAGAGAAACAAGGTACAACATGTGAAATCTTGGCCTTTATTTTTAGGCTCTAGAACTGGGGTGAGCAGACCTTTTCTGTAAATGGCCAGATAGTGAATATTTTAGGTTTTGCAGGCTACCAGGTCTCCGTCGCACCCACTCAGTTCTGTCTGCTGTTGTAGCATAAAAGCAGCCATAGGTACTAAATAAAAGGCTGGCCAAGGCTCTATTCCAGTAATACTTTACACAAACACATGGTCAGCTGGATTTGGCCTGCAGGCAGTCCATAGTTGTTTGCCAAACTCTGCTCTAGAACACATTAAGGTGGGATCAGAAAAGAACGAGTAGCCAATCATTCACTCAACAAATACTTAGTAAGTGCTCCATGTCTAATACATGCCCCAGGGAAGTTCACAGTTTAATGTAGAGAACAGATACATAAGAAACTAAATACAATGAAGTTCAGGATGCTTCAGGAATGCAAAGCAGTGGGCTGATACATCCTTCTGGGGGAGTTGGAGAAGGTTTCATGGAGGGAGTAACATTTTATCCAGAGCAGCCCTTCTCCTTTCCTCACCCTGGGAGGACATTGCTAACCTATTTCTGCACTATTGTTACCAATCCCAGACACAGCATCATTACCCCACTGAGCAAAGAAGCTCAGGAATCAACACTACTGAACAACATTGCATTTACCATATAAAATGTAACCTATTTCCACTCCTCCCTTAAAGGATGAATAGAAGCTCCCCCCAACCCCCGGAAAGAAGCAAGGCATTAGATAAGACAGGGAGACAGGGACATTGTGGGGAGAAATACACGGCAAGGACAGGCACAATGTTCAAAGGAACAGCAAAGTTTGATTGAAAAAGGAGCAAGGAATTCAGAGCAGAGAAGGGGCTGGAGGTAAAGATGGACTTGGGGGGTTGCAGTCAGGTCATGAGGAATCTCAAAGTCACACTCAGGCTTCTGACTTATTTCATCAATGTAGTGTTGTGATCCTACTTATATTTTAGAATATCCTTTCTAATAGTGATGTGAATGCTAGATTGAAAGAGAAAGTTGAGGGGGGTGGGCAGTGGGAAGCAAGGGGAAATCATTTAAAGGCTGTTAGAAAAAATCCATGAGAAATAATGAGTTTCTATCCTAAGACCTTGGTGGTAAGAATGAAACACATGCAGAGAAAATAGATTTAATACTCATTAAAAGTGCAAAATTTGCAGTTCTTGGTTATCAAATTGGATGTGGAATTAAGAGGAAAGGAAGAAACCAGGATAACATTCCAACCTTAGATCTGTCCTGCAAAGAAAGACTAGATACATGTAAGAAAGAAATGTAATCAAGCCAACATGCCTAATGTCCTGATTTGAATAAAAGCTTGAAAATCTGTGCAAAGTAGGGAATTTTGGAAAGAGGGGAACATCAGACTTAGATGTTGGGGAAAACCTCAGCTGATTTTAATTTTTAATTCCCACTGCTTTATACCACAGCCATAGAATTGAATCCGACGTTGCATGCCTCCAGTTAGCTCATTAGCAATGACAGATCTGATCTTTACAAGAAAAATTGGGAAATTTCACCACAGATGGGAGTGCCTTGATTGCTTGGTGAGGCTGTGACTGCACAGTCAGCAACAGGTGCTGTTGCTTTTGTAGAACTCTGTGCTTCCAAAGACAAGCTGAGACTCCGAAATGGTTGGTGAATAACAATTTACACTGATTGCAAAACCCTGATCTTGTTTTTCTCAAATTTCCCTCTTATATTGAGCAAGTGGAGGTACCATTTCTTATTCAATCTATTTTAAACATGCACTTATGATTTTTTTCTGCTCTGAAAGTCCTATCTCCCACCATACCTTTTTACTCTCTTCCCATCTGTTGGGCCTGATAATGTGCAGATCTAACAACAATGAACAAATAATATTTTCCCAGAGAAACACTGGCAACATAAGATGGTTATCTTTAATAATCTGGAAGTGCCTAATCTTCTGCTTTGGGGAAAAAAGCCAATAGAAATCTCCACTTTTTTACTTGTGGGAAGTTAATGACAAATTCAGAGAGTGTAAAAAGATGGAGTGACAAGTAATAGCTCATCTTGTATATATGAATGTGTGCATTGAGGGCATTTTAAGCTTTAAAAATGTGAATAGAGGTTGGAGTTACGTGAACCAAGTACATAATATGCTAGGTGGGTTAAAGAGAGATTTCAGGTCTTTCTTAGTTTATAGGGGCAGCTGCTAAACTGAGTAATATCATTCCTCTTCCTTGAAGAATACATGTGAGGTGCAATAACCCTCATGAAGGACCATCTCTCTTGGATTTGTAGGGGAAGAAGAATTCAACATGTAATGCACTTTTAATAGTCTATCCAAGATGTGCCTTTCTCACATATAAAACTTCGTTCCTATGTTTATTTTTGGCATCATATCCCTTAGAAGGGTTTGATGACCATGTTAACTGAAGCTCTGAAAGTCTATATTGTGCATAAAAGCTTGGCCAAAAATATTTTGAGCTATTTTAAAGTCAGCCTCCAGCTAAGATAATTGACAAGCAGTTCCAATATACTTTGTTAAATCTTCCAGAAATGTCTTATCTTTTCTTTAAACTTTGGTTCAGTACTGATGAATAAAGTAGTCTTAGAAAATTTACTTAATCTCTCTGTATCTCAATTTCTCACCTGTAAATGGAGATGAGATCTTAATATTTACCTTGCAAGATTTTCAGAAGCAGAGAAAATATATTTTAAATGGAACATAGTACCTGGTAGATAGTAAGAAAGCAATAAATAGTAACTGTGATCATGTTCATGGTTCTTGTGATTTAAACAATAATGAAATCAATAATATCTATACACCTCCCCGGGCCTGATAAGTTTCTTAATAGTTTATTACTATCTTGTGTAAGCACATATGTTTTTGGAGGATACAGAGCTAAATGGGCAATGACGACTTTGAATTTTAAAAAAGGAATAAAGCTCTTGTTCTTTGCTGCTGACCTTTTTTCCAGTGACCTCTTTACCTCCTCATTTTCCACTTAGACCCATTAGCAGGATGTGCTGCAATATGTTGCTTGTCATCTGTTTCAAAGACACAGTGATAGGATACAGGTAGACCAGATGGATAAACCTAGTGTGACTAATTATTGTGTATTTGCCTTTAATTATTATCATTTATTACCAGAGGAAAGACAATAGAGGTTCTCTGACTTAGAAGAAATGTTGGCAGCAGGGAAGTTTTTCTTGCAGCATTACTGAGCACAGCCGAAGTTTTCATTGTCGGTGAAAAGAAAAAAAGAAAAGGGTAGACATACGATACCATATGATACGATAGATAGACAGATAGATAGGTGAAATTTTGTTTGCTTTAACATTTAATCTAGTTGATTTCAATAATATCTGACTTTAATTTTTAAAGGTTGTTCCAGAGAGTTTTGGATATTGACCCCGCAGTTCTTTTTCTAAGTCTACCACAGAATAGTACGTCAAATAATTAGACCAACAAATGTGTGATGATGATTGAGATTTGGGAGAGAAATCTGAACCTAGAAAATCATCTCCAGATTTTAAAAGATAGGCATTTCCATAAGAGAGTCTAGTTACTTCTATTTTTATTTTTCTTTCATTATGAACTAGTATTTTTAAAACACTTTTACTTGTATTAGAATTTCAATCATGAGAGAGATGAATTTAAAAGCATGAAAGTTTTTCTTTTCCCACTAAGGTTAAGAACTTTTTTCATAAAGTAAGCCACTTTATGGGAAACTTCTAGGGGGAAAGTTTGTACTCAAGTATATTTCTTATTTAGACAAGAATATGTATTATAAAGTAGCCTAAAATCAGCATAAGTGGTTTGACATATTGACATGCCAAAACTCCAGAACAGCTGTGACTCCTCTTGTATGGGATAATGAATTAAAATACATTTAAACTAGAAGAAAATGCTCCATAATGTCATGGAACTTGCATTTTGTGAAGAGATTATTTTTCTTTTAATTTTATAAAGTAGTCTGTTTTAGAGAATCATCTGTACTGTGGAGTTTTATTTGGTGGAATAAAACAAATAAAAACAGTGAGTTCTTTAATAATAAATTATAGTTAAGTTTAATCTTTCAAAAGACCTTTGAGTCTGTATTTTTCCTTTTCTAGATTCTAGGATCATATGGTTACAGGTATAAAGATGGGAATTCGGAAGTTTGCAATAGGAAAGAGAAGAACAGTAGATGTTGAAGCTAGAGTAGCTGCTTTTGAAATAAAATAGTAGGAGAGTAACCAGAAGCCGAGATGCAGTACAACCATGGAATAACCCAATGCATCTGCTGGGTAGGTGGGAGAAATCCCTCATCTAAAGAGGGTGGGTGTGTGCCCCTGGATGCACTAGTACATTTTTTCTTAGCTATGGGAGGTGAACACATTGTTGGGGGGGGGTGGCTTCCCAGTATCATTTTCTATTTCTGAACAACTATTTTATTTCCTCCTGTTCCTCTGTGGAAATAGCCTTCTCTTAGCCGAGGGGCATAATTAGAAAAAATGGATGCTCTTGTCCTAGATTATGAATATTGAGTAGAGGAATAAAGAGACAGAAAATAGTCTGGTTCCACTGCATCCTGATCATACTGTGTGAGCTTCAAATCTCTAACTGTTGTACTTGCTTCCTGGACCATGAGACTGCCTTGTGTCACGAAAATACATACACTGTCATATAACAGCAGCCACATCTGAGGTATGCTTGCCTCTCCAACCTTCTTTAGAATCCCTGATAGTCTTTCAATAAACTCCTTTCCCTTAGGTTAGTTAGAATCAGCTTCACTTCCTTGCAACTAAAGCAACCTTACAAATAACATAGTGCAGTTGTGCATAGTTGTTTGTTTGTTTGTTTTAAAGTTGCCCATTATGGTTTTCTCATCTCAAACATCCAAGTTATACTGCTCCTCTGGGACCCCAACATGTTAGGATCAACAGAGACTTATCAAGTGATTTGGACATCAGATGTGGCTACTATTATAATAAGATGTTTATATAACTTCATACTTCTCATGATGCAACTTTACTTAAAAATTGTTTTAATTCTAATACTATAAAATGAAGCTTTAATATAATTGATTCTAAACCAGTTTTAGAATATAAAACTAAAAGAAAGACATAAATCAGTGACTATGGCAGAATCATCTACTGTTCTTTTTTGTTCTCCTTCCAGTATTGTAATTCCCCATCTGCTTATATTTAGATGTGTCCATTGATTTGCTTTGACCAGTGAGCGAGATATGTGTCTTCTTTGTCTAAAAGCATCTAATTGCTAGTGCTTAACTCTCCAACTCTTTCTTCCTCTTGCCATAACAATGGGGGATTCCCAATGATGGAGACTCCGTCAACTTGAGTCCATGAGCAGGGACTTTGTAGAAGAGAGACCTCACTAATCTAAATATGGATATGTTAAATGAGTGAGAAATAAATCATGGATTTAAGCCACTGAAATGTATTGTGCTTACTGGAGCAAAAATTAGCCTACCCTGACTAGTATAGTATGGCATGATTGAATGAGTAAAAGACTGGTAGTTAAAAGAATTGAATTTATATTGTATTCTGCAAGTAATTAACTAAGTGGCCTTGTGCAAGTCATTTAATCCACTTGAATCATTCATCTACTCTCAAAATTTATAGGTGGTGGGGCGAAGTAGACAGTCATATTACATGAAAAAAAAAAAAAAGGTGTACAGTGGCACTCAGTGCCTAAAGGCTCTGGGGAGGAGCTTCCTGGGTGAATGGACAGGCTCAGTGGTGTATGCAGAAACCCAGACTTTGGCTTCCACCATTGAAGTTCCACTTCATTTGTTCTATGTGATGTGAGATTATGTACAATATTTAATATTTAATTTAAATATTTCCTTGGTTAATAAGGTTAACAACTGACCTTTCAGCAGAAACTCTGTAAGCCAGAAGCGAGTGGCAGGACATATTTAAAGTGATGAAAGGGAAAAACCTACAACCAAGATTAATCTACCCAGCAAGGATCTCATTCAGATTTGACAGAGAAATTGAAAACTTTCCAGATGAGCAAAAGCTAAGAGAATTCAGCACCACCAAACCAGCTTTACAACAAATGCTAAAGGAACTTCCCTAGGCAGGAAACACAAGAGATGGAAAAGACCTACAATAACAAACCCAAAACAATTAAGAAAATGGTAATGGGAACATACATATAGATAACTACCTTAAATAAAAATGGATTAAGTGCTCCAACAAAAAGACATAGACTGTCTGAATGGATACCAAAACAAGACCCATATATATGCTGTCTACAAGAGACCCACTTCAGATCTAGGGACACATACAGACTGAAAGTGAATTGATGGAAAAAGATATTCCATGCAAATGGAAATCAAAAGAAAGCTGGAGTAGCAATTCTCATATCAGACAAAATAGGCTGTAAAATAAAAACTATTACAAGAGACAAAGAAGGACACTACATAATGATCAAGGGATCAATCAAAGAAGAAGATATAACAATTGTAAATATTTATGCACCCAACATAGGAACACCTCAATACATAGGCAAATGCTAACAGCCATAAAATGAGAAACTGACAATAACACAATAATAGTAGGGGACTTAACACCCCACTTTCACCAATGGACAGATCTTCCAAAATGAAAATAGATGAGGAAACACAAGCTTTAAATGACACATTAAATAAGATGGACTTAATTGGTATTTATAGGACATTCCATGCAAAAACAACAGAATACACTTTCTTCTCAAGTGCTCATGGAACATTCTCTAGGATAGATCATATCTTGGGTCACAAATCAAGCCTTGGTAAATTTAAGAAAATTGAAATTGTATCAAGTATCTTTTCTGACCACAACACTATGAGACTAGATATCAATTACAGGAAAAAATCTGTAAAAAATACAAACACATGGAGTCTAAACAATACACTACTAAATAAGCAAGAGATCACTGAAGAAATCAAAGAATACCAAGAAACAAATGACAATGAAAACACGATGACCCAAAAGCTACGGGAGGCAGCAAAAGATATTCTAAGAGAGGTATTTATAGCAATACAATTTTACCTCAAAAAAAAAGAGAAAAATCTGAAATAAACAACCTAACCTCACACCTAAAGCAATTAGAGAAAGAAGAACAAAAAACCCCCAAAGTTAGCAGAAGGAAAGAAATCATACAGATCAGATCAGAAATAAATGAAAAAGAAATGAAGGAAATGATAGCAAAGATCAATAAAACTAAAAGCTGGTTCTTTGAGAAGGTAAACAAAATTGATAAACCATTAGCCAGACTCATCAAGAAGAAAAGGGAGAAGACTCAAATCAATAGAATTAGAAATGAAAAAGGAGAAGTAACAAGTGATACTGAAGAAATACAAAGGATCATGAGAGATTACTACAAGCAACTATATGCCAATAAAATGGACAACCTGGAAGAAATGGACAACTTCGTAGAAAAGCACAACCTACTGAGACTGAACCAAGAAGAAATAAGAAATATAAACAGACCAATCACAAGCACAGAAATTGAAACTGTGATTAAAAATCTTCCAACAAACAAAAGCTCGGGACCAGATGGCTTCACAGGTGGATTCTAAAAAACATTTAGAGAAGAGCTAACACTTATTCTTCTCAAACTCTTCCAAAATATAGCAGAGGGTAGAACACTCCCAATCTCCTTCTACAGGGCCACAGTCACCCTGATACCAAAACCAGACAAAGATGTCACAAAAAAAGAAAACTACAGGCCAATATAACTGATAAGCATAAATGCAAAAATCCTCAACGAAATACTAGCAAACAGAATCCAAAAGCATAGTAAAAGGTTCATACACCATGATCAAGTGGGATTTATCCCAGGAATGCAAGGATTCTTCAATATACACAAATCAATCAAGGTGATAAACCATATTAACAAACTGAAGTATAAAAACCATATGACCAACTCAATAGATGCAGAAAAAGCTTTTGACAAAATTCAACACCGATTTACGATAAAATCCCTCCAGAAATTAGGCATAGAAGGAACTTACCTCAACATAATAAAGGCCGTATATGAAAAACCCGCAGCCAACATTGTTCTCAGTGGGGAAAAACTGAAACATTTCCACTAAGATCAGGAAGAAGACAAGGCTGCCCACTCTCACCACTATTGTTCAAAATAGTTTTGGAAGTTTTAGCCACAGCAATCAGTGAGGAAAAACAAATAAAAGGAATCCAAATTGGAAAAGAGAAGCAAAACTGTCACTGCTTGCAAATGACATGACACTATATGTAGAGAATCCTAAAGATGCTACCAGAAAACTACTAGAGCTGATCAATGAATTTGGTAAATTATCAGGATACAAAATTAATGTACAGAAATCTCTTGCAAGCCTATACACTAATGATGAAAAATCTGAAAGACAAATTAGGGGAACAGTCCCATTTACCATTGCTACAAAAAGAATAAAATGCCTAGGAATAAACCTACCTAAGGAGAAAATAGACCTATATGCAGAAAACTATAAGACACTGATGAAAGAAATTAAAGAGGATACAAAGAGTTGGAGAGATATACCATGCTCCTGGGTTGGAAGAATCAATATTGTGAAAATGACTCTACTACCCAAAGCAATCTACAGATTCAGTGCAATCCCTATCAAACTACCAATGGAATTTTTCACAGAACTAGAACAAAAACTTTCACAATTTTATGGAAACACAAAAGACCCCGAATAGCCAAAGCAATCTTGAGAAAGAAAAACGGAGCTAGAGGATTCAGGCTCCCTGACATCAGACTATACTACGAAGCTACAGTAATCAAGACAGTATAGTACTGACACAAAAACAGAAATATAGATCAATGCAACAGGACAGAAAGCCCAGAGATAAACCCACACACATATGGTCACCTTATCTTTGTTAAATAAGGCAAGAATATACAATGGAGTAAAGACAGCCTCTTCAATAAGTGGTGCTGGGAAAACTGGGCAGCTACATGTAAAAGAATGAAATTAGAATACTCCCTAACACCATACACAAAAATAAACTCAAAATGGATTAAAGACCTAAATGTAAGGCCCTACACTATAAAAGTCTGAGAGGAAAACATAGGCAGAACACTCTATGACATAAATCACAGCAAGATTCTTTTTGACCAACGTCCTAGAGAAATGGAAATAAAACCAAAAATATACACATGGGACCTAATGAAACTTAAAAGCTTTTGCACAGCAATGGAAACCATAAACAAGACAAATAGACAACCCTTAGAATGGGAGAGAATATTTGCAAACCAAGCAACTGACAAAGGATTAATCTCCAAAATATACAAGCAGCTCATGCAGCTCAATATCAAAAGAAAACCCCAAACAACCCAATCCAAAAATGGGCAGAAGACCTAAATAGACATTTCTCCAATGAAGGTATGCAGATTGCCAACAAACACATGAAAGGATGCTCAGCATCCCTAATCACTAGAGAAATGTAAATCAAGACTACAGTGAGGTAGCACCTCACACCGGTCAGAATGGCCATCATCAAAAGTCTACAAACAATAAATGCTGGAGAGGGTGTGGAGAAAAGGGAGCCCTCTTGCACTGTTGGTGGGAATGTAACTTGATACAGCCACTATGGAGAACAGTATGGAGATTCCTTAAAAAACTAAAATAGAACTACCATATGACCCAGCAATTCCACTACTGGGCATATATTCTGAGAAAACCATAGTTCAAAAGGAGTCATGTACCACAATGTTCATTGAAGCTCTATTTACAATAGCCAGGAGATGGAATCAACCTATGTGTCCATCAACAGATGAATGGATAAAGAAGATGTGGCACATATATACAATGGAATATTACTCAGCCATAAAAAGAAATGAAATTGAGTTATTTGTAGTGAGGTGGATGGACCTAGAGTCTGACATACAGAGTGAAGTAAGTCAGAAAGAGAAAAACAAATACTGTAAGCTAACACATATATATGGAATCTAAAAAAAAAAAAAAAAAAAAGGTTCTGAAGAACCTAGGGGCAGGGCAGGAATAAAGATGCGGACGCATAGAATAGACATGAGGACACAGGGAGGGGGAAGGGCAAGCTGGGATGAAGTGAGAGAGTGGCATGGACATATATACAATACCAAATGTAAAATAGAAAGCTAGTGGGAAGCAGCCGCATAGCACAGGGAGATCAGCTCGGTGCTTTGTTTCCACCTAGAGGGGTGGGATAGGGAGGGTGGGAGGGAGACACAAGAGGGAGGAGATACGGAGATATATGTATATATATGTAGCTGATTTACTTTGTTTTACAGCAGAAACTATCACACCATTGTAAAGCAATTATACTCCAATAACGATGTTTAAAAAAATTTTTTTAATTGAAAAAAAAGTTTTCTTTTTTAAATAAAGTATTTGAAAACCTCTGTACTTGATAATCTCTAAATTTCTGTTTCATTCTCTAATTCTCCTTCTATTTAATCATTGTTAAAATGGTCAGTTATGTAACCCTATTCACCTACAGTGATCTTTCAAAAAATTTTATGTAAGTGATTACTTTCTTCCAAGGGGAAGGCTGGTAAAGGGTAAAGTAAACTTATGCTAGGCATTCTCAGAGATATTTTTACTCTATTCACTCAACAACCTTACTGAACGGTAACTTAGTTCGTCTAATGATGAAGAAAATAAAGCTCAGAAGAGTGAAATTCCTTCCTCTTGGAGACACAGAACTAGGAATTTAAACCACCCCCTTGTGCCCCCCAGGACTAACTATCCTCCTTTAATTATACTAGACTTTTTTTTTTTTTTTTTTGCGGTACGCAGACCTCTCACTGTTGTGGCCTCTCCCGCTGCGGAGCGGCCATGGCTCACGGGCCCAGTCCCTCCGCGGCATGTGGGATCTTCCCGGACCGGGGCACGAACCCGTGTCCCCTGCATCGGCAGGCAGACTCTCAACCACTGTGCCACCAGGGAAGTCCTATACTAGACTTTTATACCAAATTTTATGAATCTGATTATTTCTCCAAATAATAGAAAGTTTCTACAAAATTTAAATAAACCTTATGCGTGGAGTTAATTTTCTTTTGTGTGAAAATCCCTGCCATTTTATTTTATAAACAGATTTTCTTTGAACATTGATTCTATGGAATTACATGCTTTTCCCCATTTCCACTATGCTATGAATGAAATTGTAGAAATCCTGGTTCAAGATTCTATTTTTTCAAATAACCATTGCATGAGCATGATATAGAGCTATAATTAAAGGAATTCATTAGCATATTGACTCATTTGATAGGCTGAGAACCTCAACTCAGCTACTATATTCTGATGCTTACTTTTCTATGATTAGATAAACATCTGCCCTTCTGGGAAAGGGAGATTTTTAAAACACTTTCTTAATAGTCTATTCATAACAATCATTAGAAGAAAACAGATAAAGTCTGTGTCATTCTTAAATCCACATCTATAGAAGGTAAAAAAGAGATCATTGAGGGGGATTCAATGAAAGACAGTGGCATCACAAAAGGAACTGTAAACAGATGGTGCTGAGATATAAGAACACAACCTTTCAGAATAGGCTGGAGAAATGGAAGACGATATACCACTGAAAACTCAGTACTTTAAGAGCAGTTATTCATTTATACAACAGATACTGATTGAGAACCTGCTATGTACCAGGCACTGTTTCAGACCCAACACCAAACAGACTTTTTCTCCTCTGTATCTACGGAGCCTTCAGTAGATCTAAAACAGAAATGGCTTTGGGTGAATATAATCTGACAATGTAGGTTCATCAACTATAACAAATGTACCACTCTAGTGGAGGTATTGATAATGGGGAGGCTATGCGTGTGGATGGAGCATGGGGTGTATAGAAAACCCTATACTTTTTTCTCAATTTTGTTGTGATCATCAAACTGGTCAAAAAATAAAGTCTTAAATTAAAAAAAAAGTGGGTGAGGAATTCAAAAGCCATGAATATTTCTGAAAGCCACTCTCACCAAATTAATCTGCAGGGCTTTAAATCTTCAGACAGCTAGAAGAAACCCCTAGAGACCTCTTATTCCCAAAGGTAGCCTTGTACAAGATCACTGGTCACTGAGTATCATTAATGATGCTGAAGTTGTTTGCTTACTCCCTGATTTATTCATTCATTCAACAAATATTTTTTTGAATATCTGCTATGTGTTAACATCTGACGTCCAGAAATTCAATCCCAGCTAGATATAATCTTGCATTCATGAGCCATATATTTGAGTAGGAGGGTCAATTATAAGCAAGTTAAATAAAGTATTTTAAACTTTTGATCAATGCTATACTGTCATAAATTTCAGAGGTCTAGTACTTGACATTATTTATGGCAGATGTTCATGAAATAAAGGAATGAGGCTTGACATAATTCCTCACCATATTAGGCTATTCATATACAGATTGATTAATAAATGCACTTAGTTATTCACCAAAGAATTACTGGATTTTTACTAGGTGATGAACACTTATGTTAGGAATTGGATCCACAAGGATGAATACGACTTTGCTCATGCCCATAAAGTCACTCACAGTCTGATGGAAGAGACATACAAAAAAAATCCTAAATTAATATGAGAAGCTTTTCAGGAATTCTAGGCACAAAATCCTTCAGAAGTAAAGAGGGAAAGAAACTAACTTTTCGGGAAACTAGGAAAGAATCACAGAGGCATTGACTTTGCAGTTGGGCTTCATACATATTGAAGCCCAAAGTTCTAGTTCAGTTTTTCTATTTCTGAGATTCACAAATGACAAGTCAAGAAAGAAGAAGAAAAATGAACTAGTTTCTTTGCAGGATTCCCAAGCCTGGATGACTAGTTAGTGAGGCTGCTTCCTGCAATGCTGGGAATGAACACTTTAGTCCTCCTTTATTTCTCATCAGAAACTCATTGTTTCCTGTTGAAAACATGTGAATCCCTCATCATCTTTGATAATGATAAAAGGTCATAGGCACACTGACAAAACGATAAAGACAAAAGGATAATCTCAGTCTCAGGTATTTTTTAGTCCTGAAATGCACTCTAACCCCATGAGTTCCTGGAACATGGAGACTGGGGTGCAATAATGCAAAAATAGAAGTGACCTATGCAACTCCATGGCTGACAGATGGTAGACCAGAAAGATAATGCTAAATGTCCACTCTCACGCTGCTCCGGTCATAGTAATGGTGTACAATTTATTATATCTTCCCTGGCTAAGCATGTCTTTCTTTGATGTTATGCATTTGGGTTCTCTATCATTTCAGGAAGAAACTTACACACTGAAAAATCCTTCCAAAAAAAAAAAAAGGTTATCATAGAGAGCTGCTGTTCTTCAGGCTCAAATATAATCTTGATCCAATCCATCACACCCATTCCCTTATCCCCCTACATATCCCATGAGGCTTCTTTATCTTATACTCTCCAGAATCATCCTTTCTAGCTACAGGAACACACTCCTAAAGAACACACTGCTAAAGAACCACAGAAGTTCTTTATATGATGGGAAGATACTCTGAAAGTCTTGACATCCATAAAACTGTATCTCCTTTGGACAGTTGAAGCTGGTGGCTTAGAAGCACAGGAGCCACACAGACCAAGCAAAGTCAAATTTCCTTGTAAACTGCACCTGTATCCAGCATCAGACAGCATGGATTTCTGCCTTTTAAAATCCTTAAAAGGCAGCACTTAATTCCCTCCTCTGTGATTCCTGTCAAAGAGAAAGCCCTTGACTTCAGAATTAAATCCCAGAATAACAATCAATTTATTTATGAGATACCTAAAAGGCATGAAATCAAGGGTATCTAACATGCAGCCTCCATCAACTTTTACATTTTAGTTGTGCTTTCTATAGCAAAGATAAAATCTCATCGTAAACCTCTAGACATAGATCAGATGATGGGGGGGGTTCCAAGTATGTCTCTATCTAATGGAGAATCTTTTTCCCTGTAAAAGAAAAACTTTTAACATAAGTTTAGTGCTGTCTTCTATGGGCCCCGACCCTATGGTGGGCACAGGGATTGCTGCCAACTTATGGTGCACATTGATTAGTCCTTCAATTCTTTGAATCACTTTTGTGGGGATGTTTTTCTCTGCAAACTAGGCTGAGCTAATGGTGCTGGGTCCAGGCTCTGCAAACAAATAGACCTTATTTCAAAGTTTGTGTCTGTTTTTTCCAAGCTGTATCACTTTTGTGGGGATGTTTTTCTCTGCAAACTAGGCTGAGCTAATGGTGCTGGGTCCAGGCTCTGCAAACAAATAGACCTTATTTCAAAGTTTGTGTCTGTTTTTTCCAAGCTGTATTACCTCACTATCCCCTAAGTTCACCTGTAAAACACAGATGTAATAATACCTACATCTGGCAAGACGGCAAGATGAAGAGAGAAATAAAATGAAAGCACCTGGCACAGTTAAATGTTCATACATGTTCACTAGTGTTTTTATCTTTACATAACTAAATGAAGAGGATAGAGTGGGATGATTAGCTCATCTTACAGAAGAGAAAATGGAAGGTTGGAGAGACTGAGTCACTTAAGATGAGACTGTCAATGCCAAAGGTGGAACTAAGATTCTGATGTCCTGTTTTTAAGCTGCTGCAAGCCAAATTTTCTGTAATTATTATTGTCTTCAAAGAACCCATTTTAAACACCAATTTTATGTATTTAAAATGTATTCACTTTGTAGCTATATGTAGTATATATATTGTGTATATATAATATCTACAAAGTGACTCTTTTAGGGCCTTACATAACATTTATCATTAAAAAAATCTGTATTATGGTAGAGTAGGTAAAATTCCAGTTTTTAAATACTTAAAGATAAAGATTACTCATGGATAATCAGCTTTTATTATGTTAATATCATGACTAAAAATGAGGTACACATTTAGGAGTATCAGGAAAATGAAATAAGTTACTTCATGGCTTATCAAGAGCTTTAAATTTACTTATAAGTTTTTAAATGAAATTTGACAAAAGCATGCATATTCTACTGTAGCTTGGGGATATATATGAATTGGTATATATGAATGTGTCTATATGTGTATATGTATGTGTGTTTGTGTATATATATGTGTGTTAATGTGTATGGATATATTATACACACACACACACACTTTTTCTTCTTTCCTTTTCCTCCATATGAATCCTCACATGAATTTCCCTCGAATTTTCAACAATCATTATACACTCTAAGAGAAAAGACTTTCTCAGTTGTTTCTTTAATCACAATAAGCTTATGCTTCTTTCTTGATCCAATTTAGATGGAATTTCTTTTGTCTAAATGGGACTGTCATTTTGCACCGTCAGATCCAGACTTTATAAAATCAGCATACAGAATCAAACAAATAAACCAACATGAGCTTCATATTTCCAATAAGAAGGGAAAAGTCCTACGATTAACTTTTCTTAATACTAAGAGGGAAAGATGTGTATTGTTTGCTTGCTTACTTTTATCAAAGCTTTTCCTTTGAAGGTGGCTGGAATCTCTCTGAGCATTTTCATCTCAGTGGTAAGTCGGTTTGGAATCTGAGTAGAAGGTTCCTGAAAATATTATTTTTGGAAAACTGACACTAATTGAAAGTCAACCCTAATAATGTAAGGCCATCATCAATGGAGCAGAGTGGTAGGAGGGAGCAGAGTTTATAGAGATGAGCCAGAGCATCTGGAACCCTCATCTGGTCCCCTCAGTCAGAGACCCAGGACTGGATCCTGGGAAGAGAGTCCGGCATACAGTGTTTTGGCCAATTTTTTTTTAACCTTATTGTTCATCTTATTGCTTATGAATTACATTCCTTTCTATTAATTCAAGATAAGGCTTTCTTCTCTGTCTTGACATAGATTCAAAAAAATAATTATTCAACAAAACTGTATTAAGTGTTGTGCCAGGTACAGAAGCTATGACATTGAATCAAGCAGGATTGGGGCCAGGCAGTGCCCACTGGGTTCTAGGACTATAAACATGAGCATAAACAACTTTAATTTGATGTGATTTGATCTAAATACTATGGCAGTATGGAAGGAAGAAGGAAGCAAAGGTGACTACAGTTTCCATCAGAATAATGGTCACATCTTCTAACTACTGTAGCCAGTACCTAGCACTGTGCCTTCATCATAGTAGATGCTCAATAAATAAGGTGGGAGAGAGGATGAGGATAAGAGGCAGGGTGCCTCGAAGAGGAAAACTTGGATTTTTTTTTTTTTTTTTTTTTTTTTTGCGGTACGCGGGCCTCTCACTGTCGTGGCCCCTCCCGTTGCGAAGCACAGGCTCCGGACACACAGGCTCAACGGCCAGGGCTCACGGGCCCAGCCGCTCCGCGGCATGTGGGATCTTCCCAGACCGGGGCACGAACCCGTGTCCCCTGCATCGGCAGGCGTACTCTCAACCACTGCGCCACCAGAGAAGCCCGAGGGTGGAGTTTTTAATGTATACTTATAGAAAATGAATCTGTAAAAGCTAGAGAATGAAGGCCCTTATTAGCAGCACTAAGATTCAGAACATTAACTTACAGGAGACAAGAATAGCAATCAGCTTGAAGCCTGGATACCAGTGAGATGGCCGTTCTGAGCAGCTTTCTCATCTGCCAGAGCTGATTCTTTTACTTGCTGGGCTGAGTTTCCATTAAACTGAGAAAGGCAAGTTGCATGGGGTTCAAGATTTAAGTGTGTAGAATTTGGATTGGCCTTAGATTTAGGGTCAATGTTGCCAATTCACCAGGCAGGACTGAAGCTAAGAAATAGGTTTAAAAAGAGAAGGAGGGGAAAAAAAGAACATGGCAAAAATAAAACTTTTTTTTTTATAGATGCTCTTCACTCTGGGTGAATGATAATCAAGTTGTGACCATGTAAAAGCTACCCTTGGTGAAGTCCCCTTGCTCATTTTCTCTCAAACGATGCACACTCATGTCAATAACACCAGGCTTTCTAAATTGTTATAAGGTAGGGCTGCTTGTTGGGGTAATTTGAAATTGGAGTTTGATTGCAAATATGTAATTTCAAATCACTCTAGTAGCAATTACCCTAGTCATTTATTTTGAAGAAAGGATGCCCTCCCAAGGCACTTGCTTTCCTGAAAGGCTGGATCTGAAATTCCAGATGTAGGAAGTCGAGTTGCTCTCCAGGAGGGGATGGGATGCATATGCCATATGAATAGGAATTATGATGTGGATTCTACTGTTTCTGTATCAACAATATTTAGGTAGCTTACCCTTATGATGTTGGAAAAGAAATGACTTGTGTATGAGATAAAGTAAAATGAAATGATTAACCTGGTGGAAGAAAGGCTTATTTCTCCCCTTAGAGATGCAAAAGCAACACTTCAACATTGTTGATTGTCTCACTGTCTTTCCCAGGTAACGTTTGAGCCCATGACTTTCCAAGGCAGAGAGAAAGATGCTGTGATAGTTAGTTGCAGTTGACATCTCTTGGCTCAGTTGCCAACTCAGAATTGTCACTTCTTTGGAAACAGCCATGATGAACAGGGGAGAACCCTCACGTTTGTGAGCATACTGGGTAATCACCAGCCAAGCTGTGGGATCCAGCTGTGTGATCTCACTGGAATTTTTCATTGTCCATCTATAGGAGCTACCAAATGAATACAACTTCAGTAGCTGTGTGGAAAGTGTTTGTTGACTGATTAAAAACAGATTGCACATATCTTGCAAACTCGCTTACATCCACTTCATGACTTTCACTGAAGATTTATTCACATTGTCTGGAAAAAAAAATTCTTCTCTGTGGTTACTTGGCACAGATAACTCAAAGTGAGACTTGATAAATCCACCTTTAATAAATCAATAAAGACTGTCAGTCTTATACCTCCA
Organism: Lagenorhynchus albirostris; assembly: GCF_949774975.1. NCBI lineage: Eukaryota > Metazoa > Chordata > Mammalia > Artiodactyla > Delphinidae > Lagenorhynchus > Lagenorhynchus albirostris. The sequence goes on along the minus strand of NC_083095.1, from coordinate 147,332,513 downwards.
CAAGGGCTTGTACAAGGGAGACAGGGAGGAACCCACCAATGAAATAAGTCTGAGACATCAACTAAAGTGGCAGTAATTGAAGCCCGACTCCTGCTTCAGCCAAGACAGCTTCAGCAGGCTACCTTCTTTTATTTCTCTTCCTGTCTACAAAGTAGGATGGAGGTGGTTTGATGAAGAAATTCCCAAACTTGTAGCGGCTGACGCATTTTTTTCTGGGTAACTCAGGGAGTGCAACCTCTCCTCCCAACCCAAAGAATTAGGACATTTTCCAAGATCATCAGACTTTCAGTGTCTGCTTTGAATCTTTCCAGAGATATTGATTAAATGCATGATTCAGTTTCCTTTGGTTCCTGGCATTTCCTGTAGTGTTGTTTTGGGGGACTCAAGGAGTTGCAAAATTGAAACCATTTGATTGCTTGATGAATTGGCCCTGGGTTCAGGGTGAGCTGGATTTTATGTTCAGTTGAGATGCTACGTAGGGGTTAACACCACTTCTGGTGCAACGTGGTAGAAAAAGCACTGGACGCGGACCCCAGACCACTGGGTTCTCACTGCAGTTTGACACTAACCTGAGGCAGAGAGAATTTCACCAGCCTTCATTCTCTGCTGTACCTTTTGCTCTGGTCTTCAGCAGCCTGCCCTCAATGGCAGCTCTCAGATGGGATGCCTTTACTCAGTGGCAGTGTGCACTGCACAGAACTGGGAAGCTTGCCTTGTTTTCAGAGTGTTCCCTCTTTATTTTCCTTTCAATTAGTTTTATGTGTCTATTTATTTTCCTCAACAAGTTCATAATTTCATTTCTTTTTTCTGTTTATAGTCCCTCTCTGTTTCCACTCAAACCCTGCCGTGCTACACACTCTGAAAATCTGCTTGCTTTTTAAGTCCTTCCACATTGAATTATTTATAGTTTTGATAAAGTCCTGTTTTGTCTGATGTTTATTTTCTTTCATAACAAGGAACCTGGGTGAACTTTTCCAAAAGACCAAAAAAGGATTCTAGTTTTTAAAGATGCTAGGCAACCCCTGGCCAAAATGTACAAAACAAGCCTTGGGTGCCCTTTCTTCTGTGATTTGGGTTTTTTCCCCTCTGGTAAACATTCTTTCATCTAAATGTGTTGCAGGGAGGGGAAAGGAAAATAAATCCCTTCAGCATGGACTCTCTCCAGAACATAATTAGATGCCTCTCTTCACTAGCCAATCCCTGTGCTTCAATCACTTCTAGACTAATAATGATACTTGGAGTCCATGAGAGGAATCCTGGAATGTGATTGGCAGGTGTGGTCATGTGATAAAGATGTTCAATTATCCTACATTTTTTTTACTCTAAAGTCTACATGAAAATAACTCTTCACTTTTTGTTGCCATCCTGATTTTAGTTTACTTCTGTGGCTTTTCCATTGTTACCCCTCTAGCTAATTTTTCACATCACTCATGTCACTGATGACTTTGAGCCTTTGTAGCTGAATAGGTTTCAGACTCACACCCCTTCCCCCTTCCCTCTTCCTCCAACATCCTTTCCCTACTTTACCTTTTCCCATCCCATCCCATGTTTCCTGCATTAAATGAATTAGTTTAGGTGTTGAAGATGTGTCCATAGGGGATGGAGAGAGAGAGATTTTTAGCCTTCAGTGCTAGATAAAAACACACCACACCCCCTCACACTCACATATATCACACATGCACACAGAACGTGAAAACAGGATGGATAGCCAGTGCTGTCAGGGTGACCAAAGATGAGAAAAAAGAACAGAGCAAATATACAAACCAGAGGCTATAAGTTAGCTATACCCATTGAAGTAATTTGGAGTACTGAATAAGGGAAAAACAAACGGAAGTCTCATATCTTGAATAGTTCTGAGGGTATAATTTTTTATTCTGTTATATGAAAAAGCGAAAGTTTTATTTCTTCACCTTCCAATCTATTATTTCCTCCTCTCTCCCTTTTCCTTTTGTGCATTTTTTATTATATATATATATATATATATATATATATATATGTATATCCCACTCCTCCCCCACTCCTCTTTCCAATCCTTCCTTTAAGGTTTAATTTAACAATAACATTTGCGATTGGGGTCCTGCACATCTCAAGGGCATTGCGCTTGAAATTGCACACACTCTGCACCATTTATCATAGGCTGACATGTGTCATGTTCCAGACTGCAGCTCCAAGAGGTTACAGCTCACGACTGCTCCTTTGTTGATCCGCTGCCGAGACAACTGAGGCACCTTTCTTCCCTTCTCCTTACATTTTTTTTCTTATTATTAAAGCTGCCTCATCCCCTTTCTGAAGGCCTAACTCACCCCTTCGCAGAAGAAGAAACACAAAAGAATGTGCATTGTGTTAGACGCTGTGTCCCTCATTTCCTGCGATTTCTGATGGGGGCCACTCGGTGTTTAATAAGATCGGAATGCACCACTATAAACTTTCATCTTTGTCGACAGAGAAACGGAAAAGGTCATTAAAGTCAGCACCAACCTGGCTTTGTTTCCAAGCAGACGGCGTCCTGTGCAGGATGGGAACATTTGGAGCCCTAACTGGACCCCTGCCACACTGACAGAGGCCACCTCATGTCCTCCTTGCAAAGCATGGTCTTTCATAGTGGGTTCCTCATTTCATGCCATCTTCTAAGCCAGCTGGGATTTGAACTTAACCCCGAAAACTCCTTTTTTTGCAAATGGAAGTATTGCATCAAAAGATACAGGGCTATCATTTACCAGTACCAGGCCTCAGAGGGCGTCACCCACGAAGGGCTCAACATTTAACAGAAACTTGGGCTGAAGTGACTATTTGCAAAAATTTTAAGACTAGGCTAACTGCAATAAATATTTACGGGGGTTTTCCCTCATGGCCAGTTTTGTCTTAAGGTTTTTTTTTTTTTTTTTTTTTTTGCGGTACGCGGGCCTCTCACTGTTGTGGCCTCTCCCTGTTGCAAAGCACAGGCTCCGGACACGCAGGCTCAGCGGCCATGGCTCACGGGCCCAGCCACTCTGCGGCATGTGTGAATCTTCCCAGACCAGGGCACGAACCTGTGTCCCCTGCATCGGCAGGCGAACTCTCAACCACTGCGCCACAAGGGAAGCCCCTGTCTTAGGGTATTTTAAAGCCAGTATCCCTGACTGTATATTTTCTTCTGTGAAGAAGAGTTGGAATTCTGATTTTAAAAGTACAGACATAGAAAACAAACTTATGGTTATCAAGGGGAAATGTTGGGGGGCGAGATAAATTAGGAATTTAGTATTAACCGATACATATTACTATATATTAAATAGATAAACATCAAGGTTCTGCTGAATAGCACAGGAAACTATACTCAGTATCTTGTAATAAGCTATAATGGAAAAGAATCTGAAGAAGAATATACTCATATATATATATATATTCAGCTATATATATCTGAATCTCTTTACTGTACATCTGAAACACTGTAAATCAACTATATTTCAATAAAAATATTATTAAAATATAAATAGAATAGAAATATTATATTTCAATAAAAAATCTTATTAAAATAATAAAGAAAATTTTAAAAAATTTAAAAAGTAGATTTCTCATACATTCCCCTCATTCTCCCACCTCCTGCCCACATGTTCACATTTGGCCTCTTCCAGCTTCCCGTTCTTCCTGTGGTAAAACAACCCCATCACTCTTCTCCCTGCTCCCCCCTTCCCCCCAGTGAACTTGCCACTGCCGTCCTCCCCTCAGATACTACTTCCTCAGGGCAGCTCACACTGTGCTCCCCTGCCCTCTCCCCTTGCACCTTGCACAGCCACCTTTTCTCTATGGGGCGGACCACAGCTCTATTGCAGTATTTATTTTCATAACTTATTACATGTTACCTCCCAAGAATTTAATCTTTCTGTTTTGCTCATCCTTGTTGTCTCAGCTCACAGTAGGCCTTCAAATGATTTGTTGAGTGAATGAATAAAAGACACTGTTAAAACTCTTCCTTAGGGATTCTGGAAGGAGTTGCAGGGTGGCAATTCCATGAGCTCTTTCCTTGACTATGCTCAGCATCTGTGGCACTGGTTGTCTCCCTCCCCTTCACACTCATCCAGCCACGTTAGGTGAACACTTACCTCTTAGAAGTGAGGCACTCCTATGAACTTGGGACTGGGAGTGTGTATAATAAACAGAAACATATATACACACAATTTGTCATTGGCTGCTGAAATTCACCCACAAAGGAAGTGCACCAGCTTGGAGTAAAGAGGACATTTGGTTAGGTAGTGCTTACTAAGACTGACTAGTTGTCAAGTACTGGGCTAATTTTCAGGACTCCAAAGGTGGTAAGAACTACCCCTGGCTACAAAAAGCCCACAGTCTGGCAGGAGCAATAGTGAATCCAGAACAATAAAGGTTATGACCAGAGAGTGATGGGAGAGCAGAGGCCACCCATCTGCTGAGACTTTGAGGAGGGTTCACAGAAAAAGTGAGGCTGAGTCTTTAGGAAGGAAGTGAAGCTCCAGCCAGATGGTTAAGAGTAAAGGGTCTTCCTGGAGGTACTGCCTGGATGAAGGCCAGGGGAATGTGAGTGCAGGGTGACTGTTCTATCCCCTAATTCCATTGACATCTCCTGCATGACTGAAGAATCATTTGGTCAGCTTTGGGATCCTTCAGGACATAACTATTAAGTGGCCTGGGCTTATCCAACCCATAGCAGCAGATGGTCTCCCCTGGCATCTATCTCAGAATTCTCTAAGGAACCTTTACCACAATAGGCCCCTGAATCCTGAAACCAATTATTGATGACTGGTTCCCTTAAGTAAGCCTTAGGAAGCATATGAATGAGATGACTTGTGTGTCTGTGTGTCTGTGAGAGAGAGAGAGAGAGAGAGAGATAAATAGACCCAATAGCTGGTGAGCTTTACATTATCTTAGAAACAGGTAAAATCCTTGAGTATGTCCCAGAAAAGTTGTGCTGCTACTGAACTTCTAACATTTACCAATTCATTCGAAAAGAACTCTGGCTTTGCAAACTTCCTGTGGTCTACCTGAACAATAATCTACAGCTGAAATCACAGCTCAAGGCCCACTAGAGGAAGAGGTGATTTGAGGAGGGTCCTTGTGACGCCAAAACATCTCATTGAAAAATGAATAATTCAATTGTCAACTCGTTGTTTTGTTTCTATGACACTAAACATCAGGGTCGTTTCCAAATATATCCATGTTTGGCATCACTTAGACAATACCTTGAGATGATTCACTTTTCATCCAGATATCTTAACATCCTGAAAGATATATCCTAATTGTCATTTAATTTGAGGTCAATATGCTAGCATATGATGAATGAGAAAGTAGTATATGGGCACACTTGGGAAAGAGGTTAAAGTACAGAATCTGAAACACTGAGTGTATAAAAACAATTGAATCTCCTTTTTTTCTGCCATATATTTATTTTCATAACTGCAAAGTATTATTATTATTCCTATTGTCCTAAAAGAGTGTAATGTCACACAATTATGATTTACCACATCAAACAATGGGGTAATTTTAGAAATTGATAAAAGGCTATGTAATCACTGAGTCAAATATATCACCATTATCAAGGAGGTGAGGGATTTTGGTTATTATTGTTTTCCTGACTTTCATTAAAACTTTCAAAAAACACCTGTAACCAACTCACATTCTTTGCTTATTAAAAGAGGGTCTTTGTTGAGATATGAACTATTGGGTAATAAGAGGGAGGTGACTAAAGGCTAAAAAAGGTTATCTGATTCCTGAAAGGGGAAGGTGGCACCAAACCAAATAAGCAAAGCTAAAAAATAGATAAGACATCATAATAAGCTGAAAAGCATTCAAAAGCAGTCAAGTGAAGATGTTGAGAGTATTATACAAAGGAATAATGATATTTGTACAGTAGGTAAAATATAGATTACAATTTATAACAGGATACAGGAAGGAGACAGGAATTGTTTATAGGACCTTGTGACAGAATTTCAACAAATCTTTTTTAAAAGCTTTCTCTTTGCCTTGGCATCGAATCCTGGGCACCTCTGGCAGCGACATGAGATGAAATAAAATGCCCAGACTGGCAAGTGTTACAGCATCTGAGGAACAGAACTTGAAGTGAATTCCAGATTTGGCTACTATCCTATCTTTTGTCCAGTTCATCTACTGTCAGAAGCATCATTGCCTCTCTGTCGGAGAACACTGATAGGGGAGTAGTTTGCTTGTGGAAAGTTTTCTAATTTATTTTTTAATATCAAGTGGTTCATGTGACCTTTAAGTTGACCTTTTAAGTCTCCATCCTGACATGATTATTTTCTTCAAGGTCCTGGTTCCAAGATACATGTCTAAATTAAGATAATAGTTAAAGAACTTTCTCCCTGCTGTATAACTGGACTTCAATTGCAGTTTAATGAATGGCAGCCCTGCTATTTCCTACCTATTTCATAAAGTTGTTGTGAGCATAAAATGGATTAATATATGTAAAGTGCTAAGAACAGTGCTTGGCACATAATAAAGGCTACAAAATGAGAGTTGTTATTATTGCCATTATTATTACTATTATTATGATAGCAAGTCAGCTGGATGGATAAGTTAGGCTACATATATTCCCACTCTGATTGGGGGTGCAATGTCTTAAGTTTTCCTTGCTTTAGCCTGCTCTCACCCCCATTCTCTCTGTTCCTTTCTTGATCAAGTCTTATTTAAATCCTTGACTTCTTGTCTCATTTGTGAATTGTTACCATTAACATTTATCACACACTCACTGTGGGGTGGATGCTTTATGTGTATCATCTCATTTATGATGAGAATCCACCCCCCCAAAAAAACCTTATGAGGTAGATACTATTATTCTTTATCATTTTACAGATGAGGAAATTGAGCTCTATAAAAATTAAGAGGTGTGCACAAAGTTGTACCAGAAGAATGAGTTGACCTGGGGTTTGAGTCCAGGCAGTCCAATGTCGGTGCTGAAGTTCTCACCCCAGTCAGTCTTGTTCTAATTTCTGTCCCCAAGATCACAGCTGGACTTGGTGATTGAACTGTGCACCTGGTGTTCACCCTCTGTCTTCCTTGTGGACTCGGGTCTTGCTTATTCCTCACCCCCAATATCCTACATCTTCTGCTTGGGTTTTAGCCCCTTGGACCTGGAACCAGTGCCACCTGGCCTGGCCGGTATCCCAGTATGACCATCCACAGCACCCTCATTTTGTATTCCTTTTATTAAATATTTCTACAGGGACAAGGAAAATGTTCTATCAAATTCATTTAGAAAAAGAGAGCTTTTCACACAGAGGTAGAAAACAGTAGTAAAATCCACCTCATAAAATTCACATGTGATTAAGCGGATGGACATAATTTTACAACTCCTTGCATCTCCTTACTAGAATTCCTTTTGCACTCTTAAGTGGAAAATGTCAATTAACCCAAAGGCTTAGGAAATGGGGCTTTCTGGGTAAGTTGAGATTTTGTTGTTGCTGTTAATTGATGATCAAACAAAATTAAATCTTTTGTTTCCATTGCCATTATTATCCAATTTTTTTTCCAAATGGATAAATCCACTTCCCTGCTTCAGCAATCATAGTAAACTGAACTTGCCTCATTCTTTATTTGATGTTTTAGATCCTTACAGTTCCCCAGGGTCCACTTTCTGAATATGAAATATTGGTATTTATTATGGTAAACATAGACTATGGTGGAGATTAAGAAGAGAGAGGGATTTTTCTAATTTTTTTCTATGTGCATAAGTATGTCGTATTTCTTTTTCCATCAGAGGTGACTTTTCTTCTTACAGTAAATCAAAGAATAAAAGGAAAAGATCATAGATTTTTGTTGGTTATGCTCAGATCAACCATTTCGTTATTTAATTTCAATTTACTCTTTCCCTCCTGTCTAGTTAGCATGATCCTGCTCAATTATTCTCTTCCCTCTCCAGCTCTTTTGGTTTTCCTCTGCTTCAGCCCCAGGCAGAATGACTTTTCCTTCTCTGTGTCCTCATAAACCACATGCAGCATTTATAAACTTGTCTCAAAATCCTGGTCTATAATCCATTTCCCTGCCCTCTCCTTCACTCTTTGCTCCCTCCTCTGCTCTGACATTTTTGAAACTTTTAATCCTCAAACATCTTCAGTACCTCCGCACGTGGTGCTGATACACTTCACCTTGTTCTTAACAATATGGAAAGGCGTAGTAAGGGTGGGTACCAGGAATGAAGACACCAGAGTCCTGACGGGGACTCTGCCAATCCTTGGTTACATGACTGCAAGCAAGAAGAGAATGTTAGAGCCAAATGCAACTTGAGAGAACTTGAATCCCCTCATTTTATACATTAAACCAAAGCCCAGCTAGGTCAAATTTCTCACCCACTGTACCAACAGCACAATTTGAACTCAGAACTTCCTATTTTAGATTGATCATTTTCCCTAACTCATCCATCCCAGGAGTCCCTCCTTATTGAGACATGTGTCGACTTTGGGCATAAAATCAAGACAATATTATAGTTGTGAAGGTGCTTTGAAACATGTTGAATGCTAAACACATAAGCACCAATACTCAGCAAAGGGTAACCTACTATTAGCCTTTTTGTGGATTCTGCTAGAATAGTGGAGTTATTGTTGTAGTTCTAAAATACAATTTAGCAAACTTTAGTGACCCTAAGACAAACCAGAAGAGTGAAGTTTGCTGTTAATAACCTAAAGACTGATCACTTTTCCTTCCTACAATTACAATATAAGTGAAAGGAAAAAAAAAAAAAACAGAGCTGGAGCAAAATAAACATAAAAGCACAAAATGATGAAGAATCTTTCATATGGTTTATCTGTTTGTTAATCGCTCTAAGGGAAACAGCAGCAGTATTTCAAACAAATATGCCCAAACAAACAAAGCAAACGATAAATTAAGGTGGGCAGCTACCAGATGTAGGTACTCCAGGGAGGTCAAAGGGATGCCCCAGCTGCAGCGAATGCCAAGATGAGAGTATAGAGTCTGGTGCTGAACTGAGTTGTCTAGAAGGAACAAAAGGAATTAAAATGTGAGTACTAAGCAATGTCTGAAAAGAAGACGGTGAGGATAAACAGAACAAGCCAATTCTGTCCTCATATCCAAGGGATTATGATGACAGCCAAAGGAACCATGTGGAAAATGAGAAGTCAGGATGGGAGAAAGGCTGTTCCCTCGGGGAAGACTAAGGTTCCCACCACTCCCTCTTCCTGGGTTCAGGGTATGTGACTTTGGAAAAGATGGCTAGATGTAGAATTATAAGGTGGCATGCAAATTCCCAATACTTATTTCCATTAGTTCTCAGAAACCTATAAGCTTCAGGAGTCTTCCGTGATATCTAAATGAAGTATCTACAGAAACTGACAATATTTGTTGTTTTTTTACGCTTGCATCCAATTACCATATGGAGGGCAAAAGGACGGAAATCCACCCCCAGAATCTCTAGCAGAAAAACACTTATATATATAAAAAAACTAATGACATTATTGGACACAAATCGGGTTCTTGGTAGGAGTCTTTTGTCATTAGTGAAAAATCAGTTACCTACTAATATTGTCATTTTCTTTGAATACAATTCTGCACAAACAGGCTATAGAGGAAGATCTCCTTAATTTGCTTCCCTGGTTGGTGGCCACCTGAAGGAGGGAAGTAGAGCTGCTGGTCCCAGGAAATTGAGAGAGGCGGTGGCAGGGAGCTCAGTGGGTAGCTGATTTGAGACTAGAGTAATTGCCAAGATGATTAATTATTCCTCTGAGGCACACACAAGTGTCCTTTTCTCTACTCTTTACCAGCAGGCTGACTTGAGAAGAGGAGCTAGCCCGCACTGGCGGGTCCAGCTGCCCAGGCATGGTCAGAACCATGGTCCCATTGTCCCCTGCAGGACAATGGCCAGGGGATGAGTCCTTCTCTCTCCTCTCTGTAGAACTACCTGAGATGTCACCTTTTCATAGCTCACACCTTCTTTCTTCTAGAGAGTACCATGCATTCCTGCATATTTCTTAAGCACTTGTGAGAGTATTTGCACTCCTCACATGGAGTGCCTGCTCTTAGCTCAGGGTGTTACCAATGTCATTGAATGTGAACCTCCCAGAAGTCCCATAAGGTTGGTATAATTGTTTGTATTCTACAAGAAAAGGGGCTAAAATCAACAAAGTAAGGAGCTGAGCTCACACAGCTAGGAAGGGGTTGGACCAGAGCACAAGTCTCCCCAACCCAGAGCGCATTGCCTTTGCAATCTACAAGGCCCCCTCCCCACCTGAGCACACAGTTCACCACAGAAGTGCCTTATAATGGAGTGTACACGCATTACCCTCCCCCAGAAAAGCCAATAGAAAATGGACAACATAGAATTACCACAAAAGTATGTTTAGAAATGTTTTTCAGTTTCTTGACTGAAGAAATTAAAGGTCCATGACAACTTTTTGTCAAGTTTTGATTCCATAAACTATAAAGTCCTATTTAAGAGGAGAGATGAATCAAACACGAATGAAGAGATGATAGAGTGTTGCAGTTAAGAGCCCTGTACTTGGCACCATCTTGCCTGGGTTTTTATCTCTCATCTACCAGTTGCTGCATGGATGACACTTAGGAATAGACTTAAACATGCTTTGCTTCAGTTTTCTCATCTGAGAAATGGGTATGTAAAATAACACTTACCTCATAAAATGGTTATAAGGATTAAATGGTCCATGGACAATGCTTAGAACTGTTCCTGGTGCATGGTAACTACTCAATAAATATCAGCTGTTATTATTGTCATGGCAACCATGTACACCAAACTAATTAGCCTCAGATGAATAACACAAATTTTTGGTTGAAAATCAGTGGCAAAAAAGAAACAGGAAAAGCAAGCAGAAAACAAATAAGTAATTTGGCTATAATTCAGGAAAAGAATAATTGGACATTTAGTCTGGCTATAAGTCAACAATGAGACAGAAGTCCAATGCAATTATTTTGAAAAGGTAAATGAATGCAATAAGAAACCCCATGAATATAGGCAGAGTGTCCTGACATTCTTCTGCCTTCTGCTCTTGTTGATCAGTTCTGAGTCAAATAGTTTCATTTCTGGGCAAAGTCCTTGAAGGGGAACATTAATAACCCCAAACTAGAGTGTGTCCAGAGGAGAAACAGCAAGATGAAGAGGGGTCTGGCAACCACTCCAGTGAAGGAGTACTTGATGAAAACAAGGAGGTTGAATTTAGAGCCATGAAAAAGGGAAAAATCCTGACTATTCTAGAGAATGTTTTAATTTTTCCATCGTCCAACTATGAAAGAGGATGTTTTGTTAGCTCATGAGAACCCTGTCTCTGAGAGTATTCTTGAAAACTTGAAAAAAAAAACATCGTGGATTTTTCTAAGAAGATAGTTGTTGGAAATCTGAATTCCATAAACTGGTGGTTGGAAGGCTTCCTACAATGTCTGCAATTTTCTGATTCTGTGACAGAAAGAGATAAGTCTGCATAACCACCTGCCTCTGGTAAGCAGCCTCCACTTTTATGACCTACCGTACTAACTAGTACTCCCCATGCCCTCAGATTTCTGTAATGGATGGAGTTGTCCCCACCAGGGAGTATGCTGCTCACTAAGATACGCACGGACTTCTGCTTCTTTCCATTGAGTTGGATGCTTTCCAAGAACCAGGTGTATTTGTCTCCGTTTCTATTTAAACCAGTTGCATCTGTTACTGTAATTGCTTAGTTTCATTAAACATTATGTAAACTGGTGAAATATTAGTGTTAGAAGAAAGCAAGATGTTGTGTCTATGAAAACGAAGTTGAGTGCTTTGGAGAGATTTGATGAAGGCGATTTGCTAAAAAGTAATTGCTGTTAAATTAGGTGTGAGTTAGACAAATGTGTAAGATTGGGAAAGATCATTAAAATTTAGATGGATTCTCTTCTGAGATTGCTCTGCAAGTCTTTAAGTTCTTGCTCCACTTTGTAGCAACTGAAAAATCATGGATGCTTCTTCATGGGTGGAATTTATGCAAAATGACGCCGCAGAACTCTGACAGAGCTGGCCCATAAGCAGAGAGGATGTCTTGGCCCTGTATCAAAAGGTTGACAAATTAAAGATACATTTTTAGAGGTTTTAAGTTTAAAAGTTTAATATATGATGTTTCTTTTTTATGAGTCTCTGCTGACTGGATTTTTTTTTTTTTTTTTTTTTTTTTGTGGTATGTGGGCCTCTCACTGTTGTAGCCTCTCCCGTTGAGGAGTACAGGCTCCGGACGCGTAGGTCCAGCGGCCACGGCCCACGGGCCTAGCCACTCCGCGGCATGTGGGATCTTCCTGGACCGGGGCACGAACCCGTGTCCCCCGCATCGGCAGGCGGACTCTCAACCACTGTGCCACCAGGGAAGCCCCTGCTGACTGGATTTTTAAATTCAACACTGATGATCTACCAGCCATAACTGTACAGATTAAAGAACTCCTCTTGTTCAGCCAAGTGACAGCCAAGCTACTAAAAAAGTGGATTTGCCATAACTGTAGGGAGGACTGGCATGACAGAGTGTGACTCCAGAGTTCCATGGTGGGCCAAGGCCGGGACAGGCATTTTGGACATGGAGATATAGTGTGGTGAGCATTGCCAAGTGAAAGGAAGGGAGGCAAAGTGGGAAGATTGGTGGTCCTGGGTCCAAGATGTACATTTAGGATTCAGTCCATGAGACAAAGAGGAGTAGGGTGAAGCAAGTCAATGTCAACTATTGGATGTTCTTACCACCAGGTAAGCAATGGAAGTGTCTGAGATGTAGCTAAGACACAAAAGCCAACAACCAGTGAGGCAGGAAAGATAGGACCAGGTCCAAGGACAGCCTACTCATGTATAGATATTAGGCGGAAGGCAAAGCCACCTCCTTGTTTTCCACTTAAGGAGGCCATGATGCATGGAGGAATGACATCTAAAACAGAAACTTTGTAGCATCTGAACAAGGAACTGACCAGGAAAACCATGGAGCATGCGCAATAAAAATGCACAGGTTGTTGACAACCCTGTATGACCTTCCATGTGTGGCCGCTTGACTAGCAAGGGACAATTTAAGGGAAAACAGCTTTTCGAGCACATGTACTGTGGCTTCAGAAGACAAATGTGCAGGACCAGGAGCTGACACAACCTGGCGCAATCCAGGCCATGCCTCAGCTTTCCCCTCAATGAACGTTCCACCCCTAATCAAAAAGACCCTCACCATTTAAAGGGCTAAAAATAAGATAAAAAGAGGGATCAAAAAACCTGTGGGGCACCCCTCACTCGCGAGGATGCCCACACTCTTCTCTGAGTGTGTAACTTTCGACCTTGTCTCAATAAACTGCTGCTTTGGTGTCTTTGCTACTCATCCTCAGTGTGTGTGTGTTTCCCTTTGTGTTCCTCATCCAAATTCTTTTTGGATGAGTTGAGCAAGAGTCTGGACTTTCCATACTGGTCCAAATGGCTTACTGAAACTCTTGGTGTCTCAGAAGTTCCACCAAGCACCTGTCAGCAGGACTAGTTCTTTGTTTTGATGTACAAAGAACATTTGATAAAGAGGCAACAGAGCTTGATACTGACCAGGGTTCTTGGCCTTCTCCAATAAATAGAAATTGATAAGAGGACAGACAAGAAATTCAGGCAAGGCTTTATTGGGTCCTCTGCTGCAGCAGGTGGGGAGTGAAAACAAGTAACAGCTTCCCTTGCTTTCTCCCTGAGGGGGGGCGAGCTGGTTCCTTACATGGGGTGAGGGTGGGGGCGGGTCCAGGGGTCGGGCTGGAGGGGGGGCTTAGGTGGTTTGCCCACCCCTTTGGTGGTATTGAGTGCAGGGGGCATGCCCAGTACCGTGTTTTTTTCGTTTTTTGGTTTTTTTTTTTTTTTTTTTTTTTTTTTTGCGGTACACGGGCCTCTCACTCCTGTGGCCTCTCCCATTGTGGAGCACAGGATCCGGACGCTCAGGCTCAGCGGCCATGGCTCACGGGCCCAGCCGCTCTGCGGCATGTGGGATCTTCCCAGACCGGGGCATGAACCCGTGTCCTCTGCATCGACAGGCGGACTCTCAACCACCGTGCCAGCAGGGAAGCCCCAGTACCGTGTTTTTGCTCCCAGCTCTTCAGAATTGGCAGTTGTTTTTTTGGTCTTTTTGTATCTTGTCCATAATTTGCCCCAACTGTGCATGCATGCAGTTATTTTTAGTCCCTTATAATTTCTTTGTATTTTGTTGCTTAAGGAAACATTTGTCCAGGTGCAAGCACTGCAGCAAAGGGTCCTAGGTCCCAGCCTGTCTCAAACTGACCTACATGGACCAGCAATGCCATGATCGTAGGCAGATCCGAAGACAAGTCTGGACCTCACTGCCTCTCTTGACATCCTCACCTATCAAGTGTACATCCTCATTTTCCTTCATGTAAAGTCCCAGTAAATGAAAAAATTGCATATGTAAAACCACTTTGACAGCAATAAACAAATGGAATCTTTTACTATGGTTTGCTAAGAATTTGGTGGTGGAAACAACATTTTGCAATTTGCTTCAAATAGAATTGCCTTCCTGGTATGGAAAATGTGAATGAATTCCAAATATTTTATTTGTTAAATTACTGATATTATGGTGAATTGGTCACTGTTTTTAGAACAAGTTAAACATATATTTAATTCTTCTAAACTGGAGGGCAATATTTTTCTCTAATGTTCTTTTGCTGGTTCTTTTGATTTAATCAAACATTTTCTAGTTGCTCACAGGGGTAAATATAATGAGAGATAGACAGCAAAGTGATGGAATGTAAGATAAAGCCAGGATTCCAAACTCAACTTCAACATTATTGGCTATGAGATCTTGAGTAAGTAAAGGTCCTTCTGACATGATCCTTGATTTCTGAAAGAGGCAATAACAAAGCTAACCTCAAAAGTTTTATAAGGATTGAATACATTGATAATAATGCATGTAATTTGCCTAGTTTAATACCAGGCTGCAAATAAGTAAGCATTAAAATTAATTTATGTCAGTATTATTCAATTTACAAATAAAATTTTTGTATATTCAATGTTACAAAGCAGGATTTTTCTTCAGAAGTTAAAAGTTTGAGGGAATTAGTCCCTTTACAAAATGTATTTTTATTTTCTTTAGGGATTCATCATCATTGGACTCCTTTTAATATAAAACTCTTCTATAACGCTTCAAATATCATTTGCCATGCAATGGCAAAGAAATAGTAATTATATACAATGATATATAGTGTGACAGTGTGAAGATGGTAGATCTGAAAACCTACATGGTCTGTGTCATTCCAGCCTTCTGCCAGGTCCTCTAGGACTAGAAAACTGTTAGAAGGCAGGCATGGCTACTCAAAATCTCACGATCCAGGGGGAGGAGTCAGGAAGGACACTGAAAATAGAAACAGCTCACCCTGTAACATAGTCTCGAAGTAATGGTCTCATGGTGTGGTGCAGATTCTAAATGATCCATTTAACCACTCAAACATAGTTATTTAGCACCTACTATGTGCCAGGCACTGTTCCAGGCACTGGGATTGAAGCAAAGACTGAAGCAATTACACTGTCTGCTCTCAGAATGTTTCCTTGTAATTGTGGAAAGACATACAGCAACATGGTAAATACTTGCATAAAATGAGTGCAGATGGTGATAAGTGCTATGAAGAAAATAAAGTGGGGCATTAAGAGAGTGACATAGGGCTTAGGCAGCAGGAGTTTAGGAACAGCCTCTCCTGGGAGGTGACATATGAGTTGAGTCTGAATGATGAGAAGGAAGGGTAAGCTATGCAAGGATTTGGAGGAAGGGTGTTCCAAGCAGGGGGAAAATCAGTGGCAAAGAGCCTGCAGCAGGACAACATCAGATGTGTCCTAGGGATGGAAGGAAGGCCAGTGAGGCTGGAGCCAAAGAGTGAAGGGGAAGTGACAGGAGTTGAGGCGGGTGAGGTAGGCTGAGCCCAAGTGCTTCTTTAACAGGAGTTCTGGACTTGAGCGCTCAGTGAGACCTGAATGGAAGAGGTGGGGTCTGAGCTAGTTTGGGGAGAAAATAGAGAATAAGGAAGATCAGCACAGTCAAATGCACAGAAATTGTGAAACTGGCCATTTCATGGCAAAGTAAGCAAGCTTATTTTTTTAAATTAATTAATTTTTAATTTTCCATTATGGTTTATTACAAGCTATTGAATATATATCAATATATTGATATATTATATATTGATATATATAAGGTCCTATGCTATAAAATAGGACCTTATTGGTTATCCATTCTATATATAATAGTTTGCTAATCCCAAACTCCCAATCCATCCCTCTCAGACCCCCTTCCCCATAGCAGGCTGATTTGACTGGTCTGAGGGCAGAAAGATATCAGACAGCAATAGATTAAGGGAGAAGCATGGGAACCCTGAACTGTCAGCAACTTGGCCTTCACAGAGCAGGGGATGGAGACTGACTCCAGGTTTCTGAGCAGAGAGGAGTGTGATGAAAATGATATTCATGAAGGAAGAGCTTGGCAAAGCTAAGCAAGGTGTATTAGAGGGTGGGAGAAAGACTGAGGTCAGGATGGTCAGCTGAGATGAGCCGAAGGCTCAAACTTGAGTGAGTATCTGGACCATCCAAAGGGCTTATTGAAACTCAGAGTGCTGGGTCTTGGCCTCAGGGCTGCTGATTCAGTAGATTTCGGGTGGAGCCTGGGACTATGCATTTCTAATAAGGGTCCTGGTTATGCTGATACAACTGTCTGGGCACATATTCTGAGGACCACTACCCAAAACAACCATGATGGACACATGATCCAGAGTTAGGAGATTAGATTCAGAGCCTGACATCACGACCAGAGACTGTGTCAATTTCACCACCTTGAGATTCTGTGTTCTTATCTGAAAATGGAGATAATAATAACTGTATCCAAAGATCCCATGATGTTTAACTGCAATGATGTGTTTCAGACACCTAGCAGTGTGTCTGACATAGTAAATGCTTTTTAGTTGAGTTGAATCCGACGTGAAGAGGATTTGGACTATTTAGCAAATGGCAAGGAAGGGATATATTTAGGAGAAAAGGAAGACCTTTTATTTATTTTGTTTCATTTGTTTATTAAAGCAAATGGTCTCATTTAGCATGGTATATGTCACCTGGAGTGCATCAGAGTATATTTCCAAGTTAATGCTGCATTTAAGTCCTAACTGAAAATTAGGTCATGTTATTCATTAATAAATAACAAAATTCTTTAGTTGTCATCAAGAATAGTTCTCAAATATTATGAATCTATTGGGGAGAAGACCATGCATTGTGTGTTTAAAAGACATTTGAAAGCATTCTGGGTGTTCCATAATGATGAAATATTTGGATCAGAGCATATATCAGGATTCTGAGGAAGGTTACTTGCTCAGTTAATAATTTTACATAAGGAGTTTGGCTTTGTATCTTGTTCCTGTTTCTCTTGACCTTACCTGGAAAAAGATAGAAAGACTTCACCGTACTTTTAAAAGTCTCTATTTAACAAGCCTTCTCCACGTGCCAGCCTCTTTTCTAAGCACGTTCAAGCGTTAACTCTTTTAATCGTCATGACTTAGGGACCATTATCATCCTGGTGTAACAGATGGGGAAACTGAGGGATTAAACGATGTACCCAAGATTACAAAGCATATAAAAATCAGAGCCAAGGTGTGAACCTTTGCTGTCCAGCTCCAAATATGTGCCCTCCCTCCACACCATGTTGCCTTTCCCACTACTCCTGGGGTCTTCAAAGCAGAAACTCATATTGCATAGGTCTCTTTAGATGGGAGTTTAAAAACTCAGAAGCTAGAAGATAGGAGTGTAGAATGGAAACATAAATTAGTGACAGCAACTCCAAAAATGCAGGAGGATACAGGCTATCGTGAAATGGAGAAAAACTGACCCATCTACATGGGGAGCTGCTATTCTTCTCTAGATAAATTTCCACTAGAATAGAAGCTCCATTCCTCCTGGGAAGACAGGGACTTTTTGTTTGCAACCATTTCCCCCACTGATTTATGCCCAGCACCGTTAATAGATTATCTGGGAAACAGCATGCACTCAAGATTTGTTGAATAAATAAATGCAGAATGCAAGAATAACCAAGTGTGTGTGTGTGTGTGTGTGTGTGTGTGTGTGTGTGTGTGTGTGTGTGTGTATCTCCAAGTATAACTAGGTTCTTCATTTTTTAAAAAAGCTGGGTACCCAAAATTTATATGAAATTTCCAGATTCATATATTAGTCCATTAAAAAGAAAAAGTTCTGGGCTTCCCTGGTGGCGTAGTGGTTGAGAGTCCGCCTGCTGATGTAGGGGACATGGGTTCGTGCCCCAGTCCGGGAAGATCCCACATGCCGTGGAGCGTCTGGGCCCGTGAGCCATGGCCGCTGAGCCTGCACATCCGGAGCCTGTGCTCCGCAACGGGAGAGGCCACAGCAGTGAGAGGCCTGTGTACCGCAAAAAAAAAAAAAAAAAAAAAAAAAAAAATTCTGTGGAAAAATCTTAATATGCTTGTAGGCTGGGTTTGAATAGTGGGAAAGATTTGGCCCTTAGGTGGCTAAATTGAGACACTAATCCTGTAGTTAAAAGCCATTAACTCTTTGCAAATGGTAGACACTTGAAATGGTGGTATATTGATTCAAGCATTGTTCTGGAATTCAGTTTAACATTTGAGAAAAACTCTGGATACACTTTTTAAAAATCCATGCAGAGTGCGTGATTGGGTAGAAAAAAATATTGAAGTTCAGTAGCTGCATTTCCAAGTTATAATTCCAGTTCTTGTACAACTCTGCTTAACTTTAATTTGTTTGGTGTAAAAAAATACTTCCATGCCTTTGATTATATAAAGTAGTTTGGAATATATATTCAAAGAGTACCAATATCCCTTGAGCTGTATCATCCTCTTTTTAATTTCAAATGCCAGTGATAAGTGAAGGAAGCCAGTTTCTGCCTGAAACACCAAGTCCTAGAAGCAGAACAAGAACGTTTGTTGAAGTTTGTCACCCCAATCCAACCAGCAGGAGAGTGCACTGCCTTGACTATTTTTCTAGGTCAAGTATTTTGACAGTGTCCATAGCCTTGAACTTTAGAGTTGCAGAGGAACATAAGGAAAAATTTCCTAGAAGCTGTGATTTTGCTTCATACAAATGTAACATGAATTGACTAATAAACTAAATTTAACATGAAGGGGACAAAAGAAACCTGACTTCATATGAATCTCTAAGAAAGAAGACAGATAAGATTTTTCTTAGTCATAGTCATAACTTGAGTTGAAATATTTGTAAAATAAACAAGAGAGGCAGGGCATGGTAATGATGGGGAGTCAAGGAGAAGGCGGCCAGAGAAACTTTTCCAGGTGTCTGGAGGTGACTCTTAATTGCTGAGCAAAGTCCTTGTTTGACCTGATGCTTTCACATCATTGTTGAAGCCTTGGTTCATAGATACAAAACTTCCTCCTTGGGCTTTATTGGTTTTGGCTTCTGATGACTTCTTCCAGCAAAACAGCCTCTAACGTCCTGGAAGCCCCATCATCATTACTCACTTTGGGATGAGATTTTTTTTAACAAAGTGCAGCACAAAGAAAGAAGCCTGCTCTCACCAACTTCTCCAGTGCAGCCCGAGTGAATGCCTTAAGCAATCCAAGAAAATGCACAAAGAAAAATGAATGTCAGGAGCAAGAATTATAGTAAGTATATTAAATTTCATGCCTGATTATTCAAAATCAGCTTATTGGGGCTTGAAATCCAAATGCTTGAGTTCTACTCCAGGCTTTGATAACTATTCCCAGCTGGTTACTTTCCTTCCAGATGTATTGGAACGGTAAAATCAGAACAATAATTGTATTTACATAGAGGGTTATAAGTGTTAAATGAGATAATGCTAGCCAAGTACTTGAAATAGAACGTTTACTCATTAAAGTTTATGTATCATTGTTATTACATTACTGGATGAGGAAATGGAGCAACAAATTCATGCAGATTTAAAAAGAAAACACCTTTGAGAATTCAAATCTATTACCGAGGGCCGTCATATAGAACACTGCCCGGCTGAACATTGTAGAACCATCCGCGTTCTTGTTGTACCATCCACATGAACTAGGATTTGAATGGTGCCCTCTGGAATTGTGCATCATAGCAGACCACCATGCATTCAGATTAAAGACAGAGAAAGGGATACTAATGTATTGAGCTACCAGAGAGCGTTGAAAACTAGGTTATGGCCGAAGTAGGTATTAAGAGGTTTGTGGTGACAAAAGTGATATGGATCTTAATACTGTGTCTAGAAGTGAAAATTGCTTTCCATTTTTAAGATGGTCTCTGCTCTGAAGATAAATTGTTTTGATTCCATTCATAGAGAAGAACATTAAATTTGGGAAAAAGAAGTTAGAGAAGGAATGAGAAGCCAAATATGTTCTACCCTGTAGGGCTGTTGTGAAGACTGGATCCTTGGTGCAGAGCTGTGCTCATGATAAACACACTTTAAGTATTAGCAGTAGAGTTAGTAGTAACATGATTTTTGGCGTATTCCATTAGATGTTTTCTTTTTTTTAACATCTTTATTGGAGTATAATTGCTTTACAATGGTGTGTTAGTTTCTGCTTTACAACAAAGTGAATCAGCTATACGTATACATATATCCCCATATCCCCTCCCTCTTGCATCTCCCTCCCACCCTCCCAATCCCTGGGTGGACACAAAGCACTGAGCTAATCTCCATGCACTGTATGGCTGCTTCCCACTAGCTTTCTATTTTACATTTGGTAGTGTATATATGTCCATGCTACTCTCTCACTTCATCCCAGCTTACCCTTCCCCCTCCCCATGTTCTCTATGTCTGGGTCTTTATTCCTGTCTTGCCCCTAGGTTCTTCAGAACCATTTTTTTTTCTTTTTTTAGATTCCATATATATATGTTAACATACAGTATTTGTTTTTCTTTCTCTGACTTCATTCTGTACGACTGACTCTAGGTCCATCCACCTAACTACAAATAATTCAATTTTGTTTCCTTTGATGGCTGAGTAATATTCCATTCCATTTGTGCCACATCTTCTTTATCCATTCATCTGTCGATGGACACTTAGGTTGCTTCCATGTCCAGGCTATTGTGAATAGAGCTGCAATGAACATTGTGGTACATGACTCTTTTTGAATGATGGTTTTCTCAGGGTATATGCCCAGTAGTGGGATTGCTGGGTCATATGATAGTTCTATTTTAGTTTTTTAAGGAACTTTCATACTGTTCTCCATAGTGGCTGTATCAGTTTACATTCCCACCAACAGTGCAAGAGGGCTCATTTCTCCACACCCTCTCCAGCATTCATTGTTTGTAGACTTTTTGGTGATGGCCATTCTGACCGGTGTAAGGTGATACCTCATTGCAGTTTTGATTTGTATTTCTCTAATGATTAGTGATGTTGAGCATCCTTTCATGTGTTTGTTGGCACTCTGTATATCTTCTTTGGAGAAATGTCTATCTAGGTCTTCTGTCTATATTTGGATTGGGTTGTTTGTTTTTTTTTGATATTGAGCTTCATGAGCTGTTTGTATATTTTGGAGATTAATCCTTTGTCAGTTGCTTCATTTGCAAATATTTTCTCCCATTCTGAGGGCTGTCTTTTCATCTTTTTATGGTTCCTTTGCTGTGCAGAAGCTTTTAAGTTTCATTAAGTCCCATTTGTTTATTTCTGGTTTTATTTCCATTTCTCTAGGAGGTTGGTCAAAAAGGATCTTGCTGTGATTTATGTAATAGAGTGTTCTATGTTTTCCTCTCAGACATTTATAGTGTCTCGCCTTACATTTAGGTCTTTAATCCATTTTGAGTTTATTTTTGTGTATGGTATTAGGGAGTGTTCTAATTTCACTTTTTTACATGTAGCTGTCCAGTTTTTCAACCACCACTTATTGAAGAAACTGTCTTTTCTCCATTGTATATTCTTGCCTCCTTTATCAGTGATAAGGTGACCATATGTGTGTGGGTTTATCTCTGGGCTTTCTATCCTGTTGCATTGATCTATATTTCTGTTTATGTGACAATACCATACTGTCTTGATTACTGTAGCTTTGTAGTATAGCCTGAAGCCCAGGAACCTGATTCCTCTAGCTACATTTATCTTTCTCAAGATTGCTTTGGCTATTCAGGGTCTTTTGTGTTTCCATGCAAATTGTGAAATTTCTTGTTCTAGTTCTGTGAAAAATGCCATTGGTTGTTTGATAGGGATTGCATTGAATCTGTAGATTGCTTTGGTAGTATAGTCATTTTCACAATGTTGATTCTTCCAACCCAGGAACATGGTATATCTCTCCAACAGTTTGTATCATCTTTAATTTCTTTCATCAGTGTCTTATAGTTTTCTGCATGCAGGTCTTTTGTCTCCTTAGGTAGGTTTATTCCTAGGTATTTTATTCTTTTTGTTGCAAAGGTAAATGGGAGTGTTTCCTTAATTTCTCTTTCAAATTTTTTATCATTAGTGTATAGGAATGCAAGAGATTTCTGTACATTAATTTTGTATCCTGCTACTTTACCAGATTCGTTGATTAGCTCTAGTAGTTTTCTGATGGCATGTTTAGAATTCTCTGCGTATAGTATCATGTCATCTGCAAACAGTGACAATCTTACTTCTTCTTTTCTGATTTGGATTCCTTTTACTTCTTTATCTTCTTTGAGTGCTGTGGCTAAAATGTCCAAAACTATGTTGAATAATACTGGTGAGAGTGGACAACCTTGTCCTTTCCCTGATCTTAGTGGAAATGATTTCAGTTTTTCCCCATTGAGAACAATGTTGGCTGTGGGTTTGTCATATATGGCCTTTATTATGTTGAGGTAAGTTCCCTCTATGCCTACTTTCTGGAGGGTTTTTACCATAAATCGGTGTTGAATTTTGTCAAAAGCTTTTTTTCTGCATCTATTGAGATAATCATATGGTTTTTATTTTTCAATTTGTTAATATGGTGTATCACATTGATTGATTTGTGTATTACTGAAGAATCCTTGCATTCCTGGGATAAATCCCACTTGATCATGGTATCTGATCTTTTTAATGTGCTGTTGGATTCTGTTTGCTAGTATTTTGTTGAGGTTTTTTGCATGTATATTCACCAGTGATATTGGCCTGTAGTTTTCTTTTTTTGTGGCATTTTTGCCTGGTTTTGGTATCAGGATGATGGTGGCCTGTTAGAATGAGTTTGGGCGTGTTCCTCCCTCTGCTACATATTGGAAGAATTTGAGAAGAAAAGTTGTTAGCTCTTCTCTAAATATTTGATAGAATTCACCTGTGAAGCCATCTGGTCCCGAGCTTTTGTTTGTTGGAAGATTTTTAATCACATTATCTATTTCAGTGCTTGTGATTGGTCTCTTTATATTTTCTATTTCTTCTTGGTTCAGTCTTGGAAGGTTGTGCTTTTCTACGAATTTGTCCATTTCTTCCAGGTTGTTCATTTTATTGGCATATAATTGCTTGTAGTAATCTCTCATGATCCTTTCTATTTCTTCATTGTCAGTTGTTACTTCTCCTTTTTCATTTCTAATTCTATTGAATTGAGTCTTTCCTCTTTTTTCCTTGATGAGTCTGGCTAATGATTTATCAATTTTGTTTATCTTTTCAAAGAACCAGCTTTTAGTTTTACTCATCTTTGTTATCGTTTCCTTCATTTCTTTTTCATTTATTTCTGATCTGAGTTTATGATTTCTTTCCTTCTGCTAACTTTGGGGGGGTTTGTTCTTCTTTCTCTAATTGCTTTAGGTGTAAGTTTAGGGTGTTCATTTGAGATTTTTCTTGATTCTTGAGGTAGGGTTGTATTGCTATAAGCTTCCCTCTTAGAACTGCTTTTGCTGCATACCATAGGTTTTGTGTCATCATGTTTTCATTGTCATTTGTTTCTAGGTATTTTTTGATTTCCTCTTTGATTTCTTCAGTGATATCTTGGTTATTTAGTAGTGTATGTTTAGCCTTGATGTGTTTGTATTTTTTACACTTTTTTCCCTGTAATTGATATCTAGTCTCATAGCATTGTGTTCAGAAAAAATAATGGATACGATTTCAATTTTCTTAAATTTACCAAGGCTTGATTTGTGACCCAAGATATGATCTATCCGAGAGAATGTTCCATGAGCACTTGAGAAGAAAGTGTATTCTGTTGTTTTTGGATGGAATATCCTATAAATACCAATTAAGTCCATCTTGTTTAATGTGTCATTTAAAGCTTGTGTTTCCTTTTTCATTTTCATTTTGGATGATCTGTCCATTGGTGAAAGTCAGGTGTTAAAGTCCCCTACTATGATTGTGTTACTGTCAATTTCCCCTTTTACAGCAGTTAGCATTTGCCTTATGTATTGAGATGCTCCTATGTTGGGTGCATAAATATTTACAATTGTTTTATATTCTTCTTGGATTGATCCCTTGATCAATATGTAGTGTCCTTCTTTGTCTGTAGTAGTAGTCTTTATTTTAACGTCTATTTTTTCTGATATGAGAATTGCTACTCCAGCTTTCTTTTGATTTCCATTTGCATGGAGTATCTTTTCCCAACCCCTCACTTTCAGTCTGTATGTGTCCCTAGGTCTGAAGTGGGTCTCTTGTAGGCATCATATATACGGGTCTTGTTTTTGTATCCATTAAGCCGGTCTATGTCTTTAGGTTGGAGAATTTAATTCATTTACATTTTAGGTAATTATTGATATGTATATTCCTATTACCATTTTCTTTATTGTTGTGGTTTG